>NW_028292107.1:705000-857500 GCF_963383615.2 Lipophrys pholis
GTTGGATAAGTTAGCTAAAGCACTATCAAGCTAGCCAGGAGTTGAACCTGGAACCTTCTCATCTTTTCATCCATAGCCAGACATCTCCTTTGTATTTTCACCTTTGTAGATGTTTCTATTTCTAATACTGAAGAAGAAACTTTCCATGGATCCATCCATCCTCCAGCTACTCTGGTTTCCTTCCACAGTCCAAAAACAGGCATGTGAGGTTACTTGGTGAAGTTGTGTGTGGAGACCCTCCAGAGTGGATCCTGTCCTCGTCCATAGTAATGTGGGAGCAGCTAGTTACAGTTATTTACTTATTTAGTTGTCAGGTTAGTGAAATATCTCCTAAAATGTTCTGACTCCAACCATGAAATCCTCACTAACAGACAACACTTCCATAAATCCTCCCCTCCAGCAAGCAGCCACACACCACAATCCAGAGTGTCCTGGTGAGAGAGGGACAGTGTCCTGGTGAGAGAGGGACAGTGTCCTGGTGAGAGAGGGACACATGCTGCTCAGGACTTGTCCTCCTTGTCTTACATCAACTGATTCAGTTCAATCAAAACCACCAGAACAAGGATTTAGCTGTATGAGGTTGTGGGTTCAATCCCCAGCATCTCCAAGCTTTATGTCTCACATCAACAGCAGCAAGTAGATTAATAGTGAGTTAGTGTCTCTTGATGGTGAGGAGACAAGAGACAAACAGGCTCTGACACGTCTCACTCACAAGCATGAGACACTTTTCTGTCCCATTCTACAAACTTCTTCAAGTCTTCTTCACCATCGCTCTATATTCTTTATCATCTTTGACAGGTGGAGTCACTCAGAGTAGTGACGGTGGTATAGTGGTGAGCATAGCTGCCTTCTAAGCCATGGACCCGGGTTCGATTCCCGGCCGTCACAGAGGAGAGACTTTCCTCTACTAGTTGGGATGTTGGATCTTTTTCAGTTCTTTCAAACTTTTATTCAAAGACTCCGTCTCCTGATTATTGAATGTCCTCTTTGAGAAAACACAACTCTTGGACAAATGAGCTACACCCTTCCAAGAAGACCAGCTAGAGCAACCAGACACACAACACGGTAGAATCCTCTCCTGCCATGCAGGGTCCAGGGTTTGATTCCCGGCCAATGCAGCACATTGTTATTAACCCTCCTCCTGTGTGAGCTTTCACAACCCAGTCACATGTTAACGGCTCAGTTTGGATCTGAGTCTTAGGCTCCGTTTACACCACAACATTCCAAGTGACAACAACTTGTCCTTTAAGGAAAAGTGAAGCTTTTACAGGACAGCAGCTCTACGGAGGCCGCCATGTTTGTTACTCACACATGAGTAGAAGCACTATTTACCCCGGCGGAGGTGTACATGCTCAGTAACAGTGCTCCGTAGCCTCCGCCTGTCCCTGTGGGGGGAGTCGGGAGTGTGAAAGAAAAGTTCCACCTTGAGAGCCGGGACCAAAAAGTGACGGTTGCAGTGGATCCGAGCACCACTGTCGTATAAACGGAGCCCAAATGTGACTGAAGTTTTGAGGTTCTACTTGTTTTTGTTGTGGTGTAAACGGACCTTAAATCATCTGTAAATTAGAACCCTGATTGTTGTGGGCTGACAATCTTTGAATAAAGAAGAGAACCAGTGAAAATGCTCCACTGTATCACCTCAGCATGACCAACAAGAGATTAGCAGCGATACAAATATGTCAGAAAATAGACTCTGTAAATGACCTGGATATTAAGTTCTTTATTGCAATGGTTCATGAGTAGGTTTTTTTATGTTGTAATGGTAGTATAGTGTTTATGCTTTTACTTTGAAAGAACTCACAGACAAGATGTGGTAAATCAGAAGTAACTGTTGTAAATCAGATGGAAGTACCAGGAACGTTGATGAGCAGTAAAAGCCATGCTTAGTGTACTGTGATTTCAATTTTACAGTTTAATTGTAATGTAAAGTAAAAGGTCCTTTATATTACTTCATGGTACAGACATATGGTTAGAAAGGACAAAGTTGTAAATATACATGGAAATTACATATTAAGAGCACTCAAGGTAGAGATTGTCAACGGTTAATAATTTAAGACAATTCATTTAAGGTAGTAAATATGGTAAAAGTTTAAAGATAAAACATGCTGTTAAGAGTTGCTCACGGTATTTTTCTGTGTACATTGTAGTACTTACGGTGTGTTCACCTGCAAGGCTCAATAAAGTAGAGAAGCATCAGTTTGAGAGAGCATCTTTTCTACCGCGGCTGCTCCAGGCTTCACTGATCCACAAAGAGGTGCAACTGTTGGCATTCCAAAAGGAGAGTCAGGAGTACTGAATACATTCTATTAAAGTACTTTGATCTGATCTACTGAATACTCTGATCTTACCTTTAACACTAAACAAAGAGATTCACAATTCAAGTGTTAAAGTGCAGAGAATCTCACAGCAAATCCACAATGTCAAACATCAAATAGATCCAACTGTCATTGAACACACACACACACGCACACGCACACGCACACGCACACGCACACGCACACCTTCCCCCTGTCAGAAAGGGTGGAGGTGAGGACTGATGTTCTCCTCCACAGAGAGCAGCTGCTGGTAGCTCACTCTCTATAGGCATCGGTTCAAATCCCGAAGAGTCTAGTTTGGACAATTCTCGTTTCCCAAAACCTTTAATCTCTGGATTGAGTTGCTGCTTATAGTCAAATGTTTTCACACGACCCTGTTAACCTCCAGCAGAGTTTCTGTAGTGTAGTGGTTATCGCCTTTGCTTCACACGCAACAGGTCCCCTGTTTGAAACCGGGCGGAAACATAAGTTTTTGAAAGGACAGTTTCCAAAATATTAGGAACTTAATGGACAATGGTGTCTTGTTACATAATCCCAGAGTTTAATTTGGGCCGGATCTTGCCGAAACAGGATCCGGCCCCTCACAGCTTTTGACCGGCACTTATTTGATTGGATCCAGCACCTCATTATAAATTTTTTTTATTAAATCTAACCCCTTTAATTTACTTTTATGAATTTAATAATTTTTTGAAAACATTATATTTGGACAGCTGTGTCTTTTATCGAGTTGAAATCAGTAGAAAGTTCATTGTACACAAAACTGAATGTAAAACCTGAACGGTGAGGAGGAGAGGGAATTTCCGGCGCTCCCACGCCACGTCACTCTAAACTGTGATTTTGAGTTCCGAGGTCTTACTATAGCCTTACCAACAGTTTTTATTGAATTCCACCAGCGTCTTTATTTTCGACAATTGTCACCATTTGGAGGTCTTACTATAGCCTTGCCTTCAGTTTTTATTGAATTCCACCAGCGTCTTTATTTTCGACAACTGTCACCATTCCGAGGTCTTACTATAGCCTTACCAACATTTTATATCAAAATCTAGCAACGTGTTTATTTTCGACAACTGTCACCATTCCGAGGTCTTACTATAGCCTTACCAACAGTTTTTATTGAATTCCACCAGCGTCTTTATTTTCGACAATTGTCACCATTCCGAGGTCTTACTATAGCCTTGCCTTCAGTTTTTATTGAATTCCACCAGCGTCTTTATTTTCGACAATTGTCACCATTTGGAGGTCTTACTATAACCGTACCAAAATTTTATATCAAAATCTAGCAACGTGTTTATTTTCGACAACTGTCACCATTCCGAGGTCTTACTATAGCCTTGCCTTCAGTTTTTATTGAATTCCACCAGCGTCTTTATTTTCGACAACTGTCACCATTCCGAGGTCTTACTATAGCCTTGCCAACATTTTATATTAAAATCTAGCAACGTGTTTATTTTCGACAATTGTCACCATTCCGAGGTCTTACTATAGCCTTACCAACATTTTATATCAAAATCTAGCAACGTGATTATTTTCGACAACTGTCACCATTCCGAGGTCTTACTATAGCCTTGCCTTCAGTTTTGATGGAATTCCACCAGTGTCTTTATTTTCGACAATTGTCACCATTCCGAGGTCTTACTATAACCGTACCAACATTTTATATCAAAATCTAGCAACGTGTTTATTTTCGACAACTGTCACCATTCCGAGGTCTTACTATAGCCTTGCCTTCAGTTTTTATTGAATTCCACCAACGTCTTTATTTTCGACAATTGTCACCATTCCGAGGTCTTACTATAGCCTTGCCTTCAGTTTTTATTGAATTCCACCAGCGTCTTTATTTTCGACAACTGTCACCATTTGGAGGTCTTACTATAACCGTACCAAAATTTTATATCAAAATCTAGCAACGTGTTTATTTTCGACAACTGTCACCATTCCGAGGTCTTACTATAGCCTTGCCTTCAGTTTTTATTGAATTCCACCAACGTCTTTATTTTCGACAATTGTCACCATTCCGAGGTCTTACTATAGCCTTGCCTTCAGTTTTTATTGAATTCCACCAGCGTCTTTATTTTCGACAACTGTCACCATTTGGAGGTCTTACTATAACCGTACCAAAATTTTATATCAAAATCGAGCAACGTGTTTATTTTCAACATTTGTCACCATTCCGAGGTCTTACTATAGCCGTACCAACAGTTTATATCAAAATCTAGCAACGTGTTTATTTTCGACAACTGTCACCATTCTGAGGTCTTACTATATCCTTGCCATCAGTTTTTATTGAATTCCACCAGCGTCTTTATTTTCGACAATTGTCACCATTTGGAGGTCTTACTATAACCGTACCAACATTTTATATCAAAATCCAGCAACGTGTTTATTTTCGACAATTGTCACCATTCCGAGGTCTTACTATAACCGTACCAACATTTTATATCAAAATCCAGCAACGTGTTTATTTTCGACAATTGTCACCATTCCGAGGTTTTACTATAGCCTTACCAACAGTTTTTATTGAATTCCACTAGCGTCTTTATTTTCGACAACTGTCACCATTCCGAGGTCTTACTATAGCCTTGCCTTCAGTTTTTATTGAATTCCACCAACGTCTTTATTTTCGACAACTGTCACCATTCCGAGGTCTTACTATAGCCTTGCCAACATTCTATATCAAAATCTAGCAACGTGTTTATTTTCGACAACTGTCACCATTCCGAGGTCTTACTATAGCCTTGCCTTCAGTCTTTATTGAATTCCACCAGCGTCTTTATTTTCGACAATTGTCACCATTTGGAGGTCTTACTATAGCCTTACCAACATTTTATATCAAAATCTAGCAACGTGTTTATTTTCGACAACTGTCACCATTCCGAGGTCTTACTATAGCCTTGCCTTCAGTTTTTATTGAATTCCACCAGCGTCTTTATTTTTGACAACTGTCACCATTCCGAGGTCTTACTATAGCCTTACCAACATTTTATATCAAAATCTAGCAACGTGTTTATTTTCGACAATTGTCACCATTCCGAGGTTTTACTAAAGCCTTGCCTTCAGTTTTTATTGAATTCCACCATCGTCTTTATTTTCGACAATTGTCACCATTCCGAGGTCTTACTATAGCCTTGCCTTCAGTTTTTATTGAATTCCACCAGCGTCTTTATTTTCGACAACTGTCACCATTCCGAGGTCTTACTATAGCCTTACCAACATTTTATATCAAAATCTAGCAATGTGATTATTTTCGACAATTGTCACCATTCCGAGGTCTTACTATAGCCTTGCCTTCAGTTTTTATTGAATTCCACCAGCGTCTTTATTTTCGACAATTGTCACCATTTGGAGGTCTTACTATAACCTTACCAATATTTTATATCAAAATCTAGCAACGTGATTATTTTCGACAACTGTCACCATTCCGAGGTCTTACTATAGCCTTGCCTTCAGTTTTGATGGAATTCCACCAGTGTCTTTATTTTCGACAATTGTCACCATTCCGAGGTCTTACTATAACCGTACCAACATTTTATATCAAAATCTAGCAACGTGTTTATTTTCGACAACTGTCACCATTCCGAGGTCTTACTATAGCCTTGCCTTCAGTTTTTATTGAATTCCACCAACGTCTTTATTTTCGACAATTGTCACCATTCCGAGGTCTTACTATAGCCTTGCCTTCAGTTTTTATTGAATTCCACCAGCGTCTTTATTTTCGACAACTGTCACCATTTGGAGGTCTTACTATAACCGTACCAAAATTTTATATCAAAATCTAGCAACGTGTTTATTTTCGACAACTGTCACCATTCCGAGGTCTTACTATAGCCGTACCAACAGTTTATATCAAAATCTAGCAACGTGTTTATTTTCGACAACTGTCACCATTCTGAGGTCTTACTATAGCCTTGCCATCAGTTTTTATTGAATTCCACCAGCGTCTTTATTTTCGACAATTGTCACCATTTGGAGGTCTTACTATAGCCTTGCCAATATTTTATATCAAAATCTAGCAACGTGTTTATTTTCGACAATTGTCACCATTCCGAGGTCTTACTATAACCGTACCAACATTTTATATCAAAATCCAGCAACGTGTTTATTTTCGACAATTGTCACCATTCCGAGGTTTTACTATAGCCTTACCAACAGTTTTTATTGAATTCCACTAGCGTCTTTATTTTCGACAACTGTCACCATTCCGAGGTCTTACTATAGCCTTGCCTTCAGTTTTTATTGAATTCCACCAACGTCTTTATTTTCGACAACTGTCACCATTCCGAGGTCTTACTATAGCCTTGCCAACATTCTATATCAAAATCTAGCAACGTGTTTATTTTCGACAACTGTCACCATTCCGAGGTCTTACTATAGCCTTGCCTTCAGTCTTTATTGAATTCCACCAGCGTCTTTATTTTCGACAATTGTCACCATTTGGAGGTCTTACTATAGCCTTACCAACATTTTATATCAAAATCTAGCAACGTGTTTATTTTCGACAACTGTCACCATTCCGAGGTCTTACTATAGCCTTACCAACAGTTTTTATTGAATTCCACCAGCGTCTTTATTTTCGACAATTGTCACCATTCCGAGGTCTTACTATAGCCTTGCCTTCAGTTTTTATTGAATTCCACCAGCGTCTTTATTTTCGACAATTGTCACCATTTGGAGGTCTTACTATAACCGTACCAAAATTTTATATCAAAATCTAGCAACGTGTTTATTTTCGACAATTGTCACCATTCCGAGGTCTTACTATAGCCTTATCAACATTTTATATAAAAAACTAGCAACGTTTTTATTTTCAACAACTGTCACCATTTGGAGGTCTTACTATAGCCTTGCCATCAGTTTTTATTGAATTCCACCAGCGTCTTTATTTTCGACAACTGTCACCATTCCGAGGTCTTACTATAGCCTTGCCTTCAGTTTTTATTGAATTCCACCAGCGTCTTTATTTTCGACAACTGTCACCATTCCGAGGTCTTACTATAGCCTTGCCAACATTTTATATTAAAATCTAGCAACGTGTTTATTTTCGACAATTGTCACCATTCCGAGGTCTTACTATAGCCTTTCCATCAGTTTTTTGTGAATTCCACCAGCGTCTTTATTTTCGACAATTGTCACCATTTGGAGGTTTTACTATAGCCTTACCAACATTTTATATCAAAATCTAGCAACGTGTTTATTTTCGACAACTGTCACCATTCCGAGGTTTTACTATAGCCTTACCAACAGCTTATATCAAAATCTAGCAACGTCTTTATTTTCGACAAATGTCACCATTCCGAGGTCTTACTATAGCCTTGCCTTCAGTTTTTATTGAATTCCACCAGCGTCTTTATTTTTGACAACTGTCACCATTCCGAGGTTTTACTAAAGCCTTGCCTTCAGTTTTTATTGAATTCCACCAGCGTCTTTATTTTCGACAACTGTCACCATTCCGAGGTCTTACTATAGCCTTGCCTTCAGTTTTTATTGAATTCCACCAGCGTCTTTATTTTCGACAACTGTCACCATTCCGAGGTCTTACTATAGCCTTACCAACATTTTATATCAAAATCTAGCAATGTGATTATTTTCGACAATTGTCACCATTCCGAGGTCTTACTATAGCCTTGCCTTCAGTTTTTATTGAATTCCACCAGCGTCTTTATTTTCGACAATTGTCACCATTTGGAGGTCTTACTATAACCTTACCAATATTTTATATCAAAATCTAGCAACGTGATTATTTTCGACAACTGTCACCATTCCGAGGTCTTACTATAGCCTTGCCTTCAGTTTTGATGGAATTCCACCAGTGTCTTTATTTTCGACAATTGTCACCATTCCGAGGTCTTACTATAACTGTACCAACATTTTATATCAAAATCTAGCAAAGTGTTTATTTTCGACAACTGTCACCATTCCGAGGTCTTACTATAGCCTTGCCTTCAGTTTTTATTGAATTCCACCAACGTCTTTATTTTCGACAATTGTCACCATTCCGAGGTCTTACTATAGCCTTGCCTTCAGTTTTTATTGAATTCCACCAGCGTCTTTATTTTCGACAACTGTCACCATTTGGAGGTCTTACTATAACCGTACCAAAATTTTATATCAAAATCTAGCAACGTGTTTATTTTCGACAACTGTCACCATTCCGAGGTCTTACTATAGCCTTACCAACATTTTATATCAAAATCGAGCAACGTGTTTATTTTCGACATTTGTCACCATTCCGAGGTCTTACTATAGCCGTACCAACAGTTTATATCAAAATCTAGCAACGTGTTTATTTTCGACAACTGTCACCATTCCGAGGTCTTACTATAGCCTTGCCAATATTTTATATCAAAATCTAGCAACGTGTTTATTTTCGACAATTGTCACCATTCCGAGGTCTTACTATAACCGTACCAACAGTTTTTATTGAATTCCACCAGCGTCTTTATTTTCGACAATTGTCACCATTTGGAGGTCTTACTATAGCCTTGCCAACATTCTATATCAAAATCTAGCAACGTGTTTATTTTCGACAACTGTCACCATTCCGAGGTCTTACTATAGCCTTGCCTTCAGTCTTTATTGAATTCCACCAGCGTCTTTATTTTCGACAATTGTCACCATTTGGAGGTCTTACTATAGCCTTACCAACATTTTATATCAAAATCTAGCAAAGTGTTTATTTTCGACAACTGTCACCATTCCGAGGTCTTACTATAGCCTTGCCTTCAGTTTTTATCGAATTCCACCAGCGTCTTTATTTTCGACAACTGTCACCATTTGGAGGTCTTACTATAGCCTTGCCTTCAGTTTTTATCGAATTCCACCAGCGTCTTTATTTTCGACAATTGTCACCATTCCGAGGTCTTACTATAGCCTTGCCAACATTCTATATCAAAATCTAGCAACGTGTTTATTTTCGACAACTGTCACCATTCCGAGGTCTTACTATAGCCTTACCAACATTTTATATCAAAATCTAGCAACGTCTTTATTTTCGACAATTGTCACCATTTGGAGGTCTTACTATAGCCTTACCAACATTTTATATCAAAATCTAGCAACGTGTTTATTTTCGACAACTGTCACCATTCCGAGGTCTTACTATAGCCTTGCCATCAGTTTTTATTGAATTCCACCAACGTCTTTATTTTCGACAACTGTCACCATTCCGAGGTCTTACTATAGTCCAATGTTTTCTATTGTTCATTACCGTATATCCTGGACTAGAAGTCCTGCTTTCTTAGTTAGTGGCTGATCGTTCTACTGACATTAAGAAGCAAATCCTCTTTCAGTCCTTCTATTACACTTCATCCTGTGCAGGGTTGCAGGGAGGAGACACCTGGACAGGTTCACCAGTCCATCACAGGACACACACACACACACACACACACACACACACACACACACACACACACACACACACACAATAAAACAACCACGTTGTCCTGCAGGACAAATCACGTTGTGTCTCCTGCCCTACAGCTCTCATGTCTCTCGCTCGTTCCACTTCCACCTGTTACATTTCTTAAAGGGAAACACGCTCCCCTCTCTCTCTCACTTCCTGTCGTTTTCCTTCAACGGAGGGAAAGTTTCATTCAGACCAAAGTTTTATCCACAAGATCAACCAGAGTGACGCCGTCACTAAAACCTTGTAGAAATTTGGGTTGTTGGGGCGTCGACACATTATTGGTTTATTTCCTCAACTCTTTTGAGGGAGGTTGGGGGTTCAACTCCCAGCTGAGTAGGTTACTGTCAGGACTCACTGCAGCATTTTATATCAGTTGAAGATTTCAACATTTGAAATTCAGCTGGTTATGGAGTAGATACTGATACTGATGACATCACAATGATGTCATAAAGTGGCTCCTGCCATGTTGCCATGGTAACTGTTGCATCATAGAATGAATTCACTCAGCTCAGCACAGTTTTACCTCCTGTCTGGTTCTTCTGTCTGCCACAGACATGGTGGACTGAAATTCACTAGCAGCTTTAATAAAGACCTTTTTATGATTAATAGTTTTGTTGCGAATGGGGGGGGGGGGTACTTTTCTTTTTTTAAAGAAAGTACAACAGCCAACCACATCATGGATGGAGGAGGTTTTGACAAGGCAGTCCATGCTCACCTCCTGATGGAGGTGGTCGTCTATCAGCACATCATGAAACTGGCCTTCACTGAGGAGGAGTTGGTGACATGAGTGTGTTTTTATTTCAATAAAGAAACTGCATTCTAGTAGTTCAGCGTTTTCAGCAGTTCGATCATCAGACTCACACATGCAGTTATGTTGGTCTTCTTCTGCTGCTTCCTGGACGTATGCAGCTTACCATGAGTTGTTGCTCTCTGGTGGGGAGAAGATGCTATTACATCTATCAATACATCCCCCTTTTCTTGAAAGTAAACAAAAGCACTCAAACTGCTGCAGTTTAGCTTTACCAACGTTTACCAACGTTTCCCAACATTTGTAATGAAAGGCCTGCAGAGACACGGTGTCTTAGAGTGTCAGGGACAGATCATCAGTCCAACAAGCTGGAGGACTCATACCACAACCTGGATGAAAACTTCCATGACAAGTTGGTATGTTTGTGTTTTAACCTTCAATACAAAATGAAGGATTACAAACTTTAAAAGGAAAGGTTGAGACTATAATGTCTTGGGAGATCATGAAGGGATGAAGAAGGATTTAATATCAAACTCTTGGAGCTAAAGTTACTTTCTAATGTTATTTTGTAAAGATGTTTTTATATCTGACATCAATTCTAGTTCTATTGTGTGTTTGATGTGAGTCTGTGCATCATCATTGAAGAATGTAAAACAAAGTCACTCAGTCCTTCCTCACTACGTCTCACTCACTCTTCAGGCATGTGGGGCAGCAAAGGATCTCCACTCTGGTCTGTTCTGGTCCAGCTTCTGGAAGGTTCCCCAGGTGGGGCTGAGGGTTTCATTTAGTCTTCCACAGTCCAGCGCCAGGGGTTCTTGGACACTTGGACAACCTGTTCAACAACCTTGTGATTGGCATGTTAGCTCAGCTGGTCAGAGTGTGGCACTGGTACCACCAAGGTCATGGGTTCAATTCCCAGGCTGCCCATAGAGCTGACTGCTAACAAGTAACTCTGTGTATGACCAGTCCACCTTCTGACATTATTGAACACACCTGACACTTTATCAAGGAAGTGAGTTGGTCAGTGTTTGGTTGAAATGTTGGAGTCATGGGACCACGTGGCCAAATGGATAAAGTGTCTGACTTCGGATCAGAAGGTTGAGGGTCTGAATCCCTTCGTGGTTAAAAATATCCATCACGTAATTTGTTATGTACCATTAGAGAGTCTCATCATGGTTTCACAACATTTATTAGACTTCATCTGAAAAAGCAGCTTCTGCTAACGTCACACATGAAATTACTCAACAGTCATTGTGTCAAAAACTTGATCTTTTGATCGCATTTCAAAATCACATGTACTGGCTTTCAGTGGACGCTCCGTCCTCATTGTCCTTTGTCATCCTCTGCTCGTCTGCTGTTCCTCCTTTAACCTCCTCGCCTGCTGCTGCTGTTGCTCACTGGTTGGTATCAGAGTGAAAATAGGAGTTTGTTTCAAATTAAAGTGACTATCAAAGGGAACATAGGAGTATTTTTTCAAATTAAAGTGACTATCAAAGTGAGAATAGGAGGTTTTTTCAAATTAAAGTGATGTCCAAATGATGTAAAAATCCTCATCCTCCACTTCTGAGCAATTAAAAAGCAAATAAAGCTCCAGATGGATCAGAACTCCTGGAGTGAAACATAAAGTACTTCAGGAAAGGAGGAGAACGCAGCCACTAGAAGTAGAGATATTTTCAGGATTGTTACGTTACGTTATGGAACGAACACTGAAGTTAACCCAAAAGTGGAGTATGGACATGATTGTGTGTTCATCTGTGGTCTGGTGGTGAGTGTGTGTGTTGCCTTCAGGGGCAATGGGAAATCAAACCACTGCATGTAAGAAACACTAAACAATAAAAACACTTCTGGTTAAGATCACAGCAACTTAAAACACAATAAATAAACCAAATATGCAGCAAAATCATTGAACTGTGATTAAAAAGCTGTGAACAATGAAGCTGTCCCATGAAGACAAAGTCTTGACTAGTTTCCTGCTGCTGGTTGATCCATGATGCAGAAGATTTGGATGAATGACTGATGGTTTCTTTGGATGTTTCACATCTTGTTTTGCTCTTGTATAGAAAACATTTACAATCACATTCAACACAAATACTGGAAGAAAGAAAGTAGATGTTTTCACCAACGTGGGCCGGGGAGCTCAGCTGGTCAGAGTGTGGTGCTAATAACACCAAGGTCATGGGTTCAATCCCCATACTGGCCAATGAAGCTTCATGAACCACTGTCTTTATTTTCTGAAGCCACTAGATGGTGCTGTCTCTTCAACATATATTTAAAACACACTTCATTGCCAGTGCTTCAGGATCTATCTTCAAACCAACAGTGCCATCTGGTGGTGAGAAAATTAAGAATGTGGTTCATGAGACTTCATTTAGCATCACTACTAGTGAGTATCTCCACCTGTCACACAGGAGGCTGGGGTTCACTTTCCTGAAGGAGTTAAGGGATTGTTGTGGTGGATTGCTCACACTGCATGACCTGAAAACTGCTTCAGGTCAATTGGACCATAAAGTTACAAATCCTCCAATAGCAGTTGAACTTTCAGCTTCATTTCTTCAAGGTCGGCCATGACTAATGTTTTCATTTACTTTTGTCAGGATGTGGTCATTCCAGGAGCTCTGTCAAGGCTGTCAGGAGTCCTGATCTCCTGCCTTATTTATCACTATCAGTTGAGTCCTTTAGTTTCTTGAACATGTTGGCAAGTTGGTCTAGGAGTATGAGTCTCACTTTGGGTGTCAGAGGTCCTGGGCTCAATTCCCAAATGAGCCCTTGGAGTTACCTTGACCCTCTCCTACAAATGGTTTTATCTTTGGTCATCAACCAGGATCTCTTCGTGTTAAATTTCAAAAGAGACTGAGGCTTTGTGTTGGAGGCTTGGCTGATCTCTGCTCTTCACCTCATGGACTTTTTATCAGAGAAACCTCGTTGTAATGTCCAGTTTGTGTGTGTATAACTGATTGAACCAAACTGAAGCACTTCAGCAAGTCCTTCATTTTGACACAGACTTTAGCAGTATGATTTGTTCCTTTAGCTTTCAGATCTGTTTAGAATCAGATTGGTCATGCAAAAGGTTCCAGATCTCTTTAAAGGACAGTAGACCCAACCAAGATGGCTCCTGTGTTCCATCCTGTTCTGCATGTGATCCCCTCAAACCCAAGTGAGGTGTAAAATGTATAAAAGCTGGATTTGTACAGTATATGTGAAATGTTGTTGCTGAGACAGAGAGAGTGGAGATCAAAGTGAAGAAAGAAACATTGTCACTTTGATCTCTTCCATTCTTTTAAGACATCACTATGACATCACCAAACAGATTGAGCAGATAGAATCATCATGGTATCACACTTTGCAGCCTCCCTGGGAAAGTTCTGGAAGACATAGTAGAGAAAGTGTCAGTAGCAGAGGAAGGTTTAGATCCATGGAGCTCTGGGTTCTGGGCCCAGCAGGTTTCCACTGTGTTTCAGGTGATCAGATCACAAGTGCTGAGTCCTGAAGACAAGTGTGAACAGACACCAAAGTGATTTCACTCATACCACTTCTGGGTTTTTTGTCCAGAAGTATCTGCAGATGAACTTCATCCATAACTGAAGGTTAGAGTCTGCTGGAGTCAGTCCTGCAATATGCAAATTAGGAATTTGCACCGGACAGGAGGAAGCTTAACATTGAGTTTGAGTATCTTTGTAAATAAAGTCACTCACTTCTCACCTTAAGGTTCGATAGAAATTCTTTTTTACCTGGAAACAGTCCATTTCCCATCTTGAAGTTTTACTTTTCAGTTGGAATTCCTGTCCTGACTTCTCCTGAAGCCTTGTAGTTTCTGTTTATACCCTGGTGGTCGTGTCTCCGTTGGCCAACTTCCGTCCTTTACATGGCCTTGTGATTGCGCTCACCAGAGGGCGCTCTTCGTGCTTCTTTTCAACTCATATTTTCACAAACACATCAACATCGCCAAATGCTGCATGACCTGGAAGGAACTGATCAGTAAGTAATCTAAAGTCTCCCATATGGTCTAGTGGTTAGGATTCCTGGTTTTCACCCAGGTGGCCCGGGTTCGACTCCCGGTATGGGAATGAGTGTTTTTGCAAATTTCTCCACATGGGAGATAAATAAAGGGATATCTTATCTTAAAGAGCTGCAGTCCCAGTCAGGGAATTGAACCCCTACCTCCCACGTGACAGGCAGGGATACACGCCACTATACTAACAAGAAGATGTTGATATGCATTGTTGTGTCTGTTACCACACTTCCACATTGTGACATCACAGTGATGTCACAGTGTGGAAGCTTTGTGACATCAGGTCCAGATGTTCCCCAGCTGTCATGAAGCCACTCTTCTGTAAATCCAGCATTAGTTCAACAGGTGAGGAACACCTGTACGATGCCATCTGCTCTCTGAGTTTCACTTCAACAAGTTCCAGGAATGTGAACTCAGGGCTTCTTCTTCTTGAACTGAAGCTTTAGAGAAACTGTCATGGCAGCTTTGTCCACTAGGATGGAAACTTGTGGAAACAGATCATGTGACTTTGCTTTCCCCTCGTCTCCCTCGTGACATGCAGGGATACTCTCCACTATACTAACGAGGAGGTTGTTTCTCAAATATTATGAGAACCTTCATCCATAAAAACTCTGGACTTCACTTGGTACCAATAGATTGAAGGCAGAGGCAAGTAGGAGAGCTGAGAGTGCTGCAGCTCCCCCTGTAGGATGGTATGTGAACTGCATATCTTCCACTTCAAAGGTCTAGAAATCAGTGTGTCCACCACTGCAAGTCAACAGATAGAACCAAACCTTTCGGTTTTAGTGAGGAGTCAGTCTTCTCTTGTATTGATATTAGTACTGTGATGGGCTGAGTTCCACTTTATTATTCTGATCATAGAATCAAATGTGTTTTTTTCTCCATATATTTCAGACTGTTCTCAAATGTAAAGAGGGCACTCTTCCTACTTCATTACAACTGCACTCCCCATCAGGGAATTGAACCCCTAGCTCCCATATGACAGGTGGGGATACTCTCCACTATACTAAGGAGGAGATGTTGCTATGCATGCTGTCTGTCAGGGTCGTAGCCAAACGTAGCATCTCTTCTTGTGTCACCACAGCTGAGTGTCACTCAGACTGCGGGGGAGGGGTTCACTGAGAACAGCAGTGGGATCAGATGAGCTTTGGTGGCTGGAATGTGCTGACATGTGAGGTGGTGGTTCAGTGGTCCACTTCTTTCCTGCCACGCTGGAGCCCCGGGTCCATTTCCTGGCCAATGCAGTGGATGGTTTCATTAAATACCACTCATTCACTGGTTTTCATAATCCCAGGGAGGGCACTGTGGGGGCAGGGACTTGTAGTGGGTCCTTACAGCCTATTGGCTCTTTCACTTGTTAACTAATCACATTATGGATCTGATCTGGATCTGAACTGAATTTAGCCGCTGCCAGTAAGAGAATAATAATGGAAACAGAGACAGAAGGCAGTGATTACATGGAGTTGTGCAGCACAATTTGCACTGTTTCAGCACCACGGACAGCGCCTTAGCTTTATCACTAAATCTGCTGATAATCTAGTAACACAACTGCTGACAGGCTATTTCAGCACCATGGACAGCTCCATGGACTATACCAGTAATGAGCTCAAACCTGAGGCCTGTACTACGAAGCTGGATTTTAGCTTATCGAGAAAACTTCAAGGATTAACTCTGGTTTTCCGTACTACGACGCTCGCTCACTTCCCACCAGGATAAATCACCTGGTAACTGACTCTGAAAGTCTAACCTGCTCCGGAGCAGTTTATGTTTTGGATAAGAGGTCAAAGCTCCGCCTCCTGACCAATCAGATCTCTTGGAAAATGACCTGCCCATTCTAGAATGATGATGATTGGTGTGCAGATTCAGCGCTGAGCTGCAGCGGAGAGATGAGAAAGTAATTCAGAGTGATCTTTTTGACATAATAAAATAAGGACTCATCACTGAGGATTTGAAGGATGTTTTTAGTCTTGACTTGTTCCAGGTTTGTTTATCTTTATGAGGTTAATGATCACAACTGACAGAACTGCAGAAACAGGAATTTATGGAACACAGAACTACTCCTGTCGTCACGGTGATGAATTAATATTCCACATAAAACACTCTAACAAGAGAAACTCAGCCTCAAAACAACTGGATGGAAAATCTAAACTAAAAGAAGATCAGTGAGGAAGTTCAGCCCGACACGGTTCTGCTGTAATAAAGTGAAACTGATTGATCAGCGGTCGTGCTGTCCATTTATATTGTCTGATCAATTAATATCATATAATCTCACCAAGTCAGCATTAACAAGTCAGCATTAACAAGTCAGGAATGTTCTGGCTTTGGCTGCAGCATCAGTGTTGCTTTTAGCTGCTGGATGTGTTTTAATTCTTCATAATCTCAGAGATTAACTGCTCCTTCAGTAATCTGTAAACTGCTCTGCAGAGTTTCTCTGTGTGTGATCGGTCAGACGCTGCAAACTCCGCCCCTTTCATATGAACGTGTACACGTAGGTCTGGGTTGAACCAGCGAGTTGATAACCTGCTTGGTAGTAACGGTGATCAGGATCAGTCAACCCAGGAACCAGAGAGATCCTGGATATGTTGATCAGGGTTCCTAGTACAGGCCACTGGTCAGATAAAGGTTAAAAAGTAAAGCAGAGTGGGAAACAAAGGAGAGAAGGTCAATGACGTTCAGCCATGGCTGATGACACACATCTCTCACACCCAAGTGGGAATAGTGAAAGAGCTTTTTTTTTTTTTCAAGTTAAAATAAAGAACAAAGAGATACGGTATGAAGCAGTTGGTGACACGGTGAAGCCCCTAAGGAGCTGATGGGGGTCAAAGATCATGCTCTGGACCCACAGTGGTGACCTCTCAATTGTAGGATTTGTACCTGAAAGCTTCAGATTCCAAACCTTCTGTCCTTGAGGAGCTCAGCCCAACGACCCTGAGATTAAGAGTCTCATGCTCTACCGACTGAGCTAGCCAGGCTACTTGTTCTGTGTTCATGGAAGGTTCACTGTAATATCCTACACATGAGACGACCACTGCTCACTGTGGCTGGCTCACATTGTAGAAACTCCATTGTTGTCAGTGTTTCTGCTGCTGTGGTGTAAAAGTAACACTTTTCTTCAACAGACACGTTGTTGTCACTTGGAACCTTGTGATGTAAATGGGGTCCAAACCGACCCGTTAACATGAGACTGGGTTGTGAAAGCTCACACAGGAGGAGGGGGAAGAAAAGATCTATTGCATCAATTGGCCGGGAATCGAACCGGGAGGAAACATAAAGAAAGGTTTTTGAAATTCATCAACACAGTTTCCAACATATCAGGAGCTTAATGGACGAAGACGTCTTGTTACATAAGCAAATATAAGAACCAAAATCATTTTAACTGGTAGTGGTGGTATTTGAACCCACACCCCCTGAGAGGCTTTAACCTAAATTCAGAGCCTTGGACCGCTCTCCCACACTATAGTCATATCTAGGACTAATCAGGTCTATTTATATAGCAGCTTTCACAGACAAAAATCCACAAAGTACTTCACAACACAGTTCAGAAACATCAGAAAGTACACAGAATATAAAAGGCCAAGACAAGACAAAATCCTAGCAGCACAAAGGTCGTTAATTAAAAGTCTGAACTAATAGACGAGTCTTAAGTTTGTTCTTGAAGGTGTCAACAGAGTCAATTGAGCACAAAGAGGGAAGAAGATCCTTCCAAAGCCTCGGAGCAACAGCCTGGAAGGATCAGTCACCTCTAGTGAGAAAATGAGAGCGTGGAACCTTCAGCAGGTTCTGATCCACAGACCTCAGAGCCGTTCAGGGTGTAAGGCTGGACCAGATCTCTGATACAAGAAGGAGCCTGCACCTCATCCTGCGTCTCCTCCTTGCATCTCCTCCTGCACAAGCAACTCCTTCTGCGCCTCTTCTTGCACATTTCTGCATCTCCACCTTGCACCTCCTTCTGCACAATCCTGTGCCTCCTCCTGCACCTCCTACTTCAAACATCCTGCACCTCCTCGTGCACACATTCCACGCCTCCTCATGCGCCTCCTGCACCTCCTCCTGTGCCTCCTCCTGCACCTCCTCCTGCACCTCCTCCTGTGCCTCCTCCTGCACCTCCTACTTCAAACATCCTGCACCTCCTCGTACGCCTCCTGGACCTCCTCCTGTGCCTCCTCCTGCACCTCCTCCTGCACCTCCTCCTATGCCTCCTCCTGCACAATCCTGTGCCTCCTCCTGCACCTCCTACTTCAAACATCCTGCATCTCCTCGTGCACACATCCCATGCCTCCTCATGCAGCTCCTGCACCTCCTCCTGTGCCTCCTCCTGCACAATCCGATGCCTCCTCCTGAGCCTTCTCCTTTCACCTCCCCCTGTGCAATTATGCACCTCTTCCTGCAAACATCCTGCACTTCCTCCTGCACCTCCCCTGTACAATCCTGCGCCTCATCCTGCGAATCCTCCTGCACCTCCTACTGCAAACGTCCTGCAGCTCCTCTTGCACAATCCTACACCTCCTCCTTGCACCTCCTCCTGCACACATCCTGCGCCTACTCCTCCACTTCCTCCTGTGCCTCTTGCACCTCATTCTGCGCCTCCTCCTGCACAATCATGTACCTCCTCCTGCGCCTCCCCCTGTGCCTCCTCCTGTTCCTTTCCCGTGCACACATACTGCGCCTCCTCCTGCACACACAATGGAGCTCCTCCTGCGACTCCTCCTGCACACATCCTGCAGCTCCTCTTGCACGCATACTGCGCCTCCTCCTTCACCTCCTCTGTGCCTCCTCATGCACACATCCTGCAGCTCATCCTGCACAGTCATGCGCCTTGTCCTGCACCTCCTCCTGTGTCTCCTCCTCCACCTCCTTCTGAACCTCCTCCTGTGCCTCCTCCTACACCTCCTCCTGCACCTCCTTGTGCACAAATCCTGCACCTCCTCCTGTGAATCTTCCTGTACCTCCTCCTGCACACATCCTGCACCTCCTCCTGCGAATCCTCCTGCACCTCCTCCTGTGCTTCCTCTTGCACCTCCTGCACCTCGTCCTACGTCTCCTCCTGGACCGCCTCCTGTGCCTCCACCTCCTCCTGTGCCTCCTGCACAATTATGCGCCTCCTCCTGCACACATCCTGCAGCTCCTTATGCACCTCCTCCTGCACACATCTTGCGCCTCCTCCTGCTACTCCTCCTGGCTTATTTTATGCGCCTCCTGAGAGACTGGAGCCTTAATCCAGCACCTTGGACCGCTCGGCCACTCTACCTGCAGCAGCTTGAATTGAGTGATCATCCAATCTGGACGTGAGCAACATCAGATGGTGCTCTATGTTGGACAAGGACACTCATTGTTTCACCAGGAAGAGGCCCTCTGTGCTTTATTGTTGAACATTCTTTCCTCCAAACAAGGTGACTTGTAGGATCTTCTTCCCACTGAGGTCTTTGTTTAGGTTTATGGGGGACATAAAAGTGGACTTGAAAGGAATTCCACCTTCCATGTCCTGCAGTGGGATTAGTTTCAAGGGTGTTGTTGGCCTTGTTGACATGGGTTGGCTTGGATAGAAGAGGCTTGAACAAGCAAACAAGCTCATCAGGGTAAAGGCTGTGAGACGGGTGGAGCAAGGAAACACCAAGGTCTCTGGGACATGTGACCTTGTTCCTTTTCAGGTCAGAATGGCCGAGAGGTCCAATGCTCTGTGTTCAGGTCACAGTCTATTCTGGAGGTGATGGTTTGAATCCCACTTCTGACACCAGAGAGGTTAAGACATGCACCAGTGTCCCAAAACATTTACTCTCTCATTGTCAATGCTGCTTCAAGCCACTACTGTTGGAAGACCATTTCAGGTGACTACGTCTTGATGCTCATCAAGAGAATGCCAAAAGTGTGCGAAGTAGTAATCAAAGCAAAAGGTGGCTACTTTGAAGAACCTAGAATATAAGGCGTGTTTTCAGTTGTTTCACACTTTTTTGTTACGTATATAATTCCACATGTGTTAGTTCATCGTTTTGATGCCTTCAGTGTGAATCTACAATTTTCATACTCATGAAAATAAAGAAAACACTTTGAATGAGAAGGTGTGTCCAAACTTTTGTTCTGTACTGTATATACTTTTTTACAGTCAGTTCTACAGACAGTTTGGGGATTGAACCCAAGATCTTTCCATTATTAGCACCACACTCTGACCAGCTGAGCTAACCGGCCAATCACATGACTAATCCAGAAGAACCAGGAACCCTCAGGGACCACCAGAAGAAGACCTGTGACCTGCAAGTGATCCAAGTTTCAATCTTCAGTGTTTTTACTGCACAATCCTCCAGAGAACAAAAGAACAATCAACTATTCTGAAATTCAGTGGGTTGCTTTAAATACGTTGCATTTAAATGAAATCACCATGTAAGTTTCAAAGTGTCTGTATTCAAAATTTGCAGACACCCTGATGGTTCTATCTGCTAAATCTGTTTGGTGATGTCATAGTGATGTCTTAAAAGAATGGAACATATCAAAGTGACAAAATTCCTTTCTTGATTTTGACAAAAGTATTATGTATTAGTAGTTTATTGATATCTTCTCTCAGTTTATTAAAACTTTCAGTAATAAAAATAAAGTGTCAAGTAAAGATTCCAGTTCCTGAGTAACATTGATGAGGAGACTCGTGGTGTAAAGGATGAATGAGTCCAGTGACTTGAGTTGAAATGAAGGAGGGAGTTGAGGTCAAAGAAACACACTCTGACTCCAAAGATCCAAGTTTAAATCTTCAATGTTTTTACTGCAAAATCCTCCTGAAAACAAATAAATAATCAACTATTCTGACAACCAGTGGGCTGCTGTAAAGAAATAAAAAGAAATAAGGTGCATTTAAATTAAATCACCTTGTACGTTTCAAAGTGTCTGTGTATTAACAATTTGCAGATTAAAAAAGCTCAGAAAATTGTTGCAGAGTCTGTAGTTGAAGTGTTTTCATTGACTAGATGTCCATGAATGCACCATGCTGAGCTGCTCTCTGTGGTTCCATGGTGTCATGGTTAGAACTCTAGACTCTGAATCCAGTGATCTGAGTTCAAATCTCAATGGAGCCAGACTTTACTCGTGCTCTGCTGTGGTCAACATTCAACAAAATACTAAGAACTTTACATGCAGATAGAAATTCCTGTAGTGGGACTGGTTTGTTGCAATGTTCTTTTAAATCACTACGGCACCGTAGCACCGCCATCTTGGATTTCTGCACCGCACTTTCCTCTGCTACTGACACTTTCTCTACAATGTATTCCAGAACTTCCCCAGGGAGGCTGTGAAGTGTGATACTCTGATGGTTCTATCTGCCTACTCTGTTTGGTGATGTCATAGTGATGTCATAAAAAAATTGAAAAGATCAAATTAACAACATTTCTTTCTTCACTTTGATCTCCACTCTCTATGTCAGCAACAACATTTCACATATACGGTACAAATCCAGCTTTTAGACATTTTACACCTAACTTGGGTTTGAGGGAATCACATCCAGATCAGGACGGAACACAGGAGCCATCTTGGATGGGTCTACTGTCCTTTACAGAGATCTTGAACCTTTTGCATGTATTATTGTAGAATAATGTGAAGGTTCCTACAACAACTAGGGAAATGTTGTCTGTGAAGTCAGCTAAAGGGTTTTCAAGCTCGCCAGGAGTTGAACCTGGAACCTTTTGATCAGTAGTCAGACATGTTCTCCATTGTACCACTAGCTCCTTGGTAAAGTAAGTTTTCACATGTTTGTATCTGTTTATATTTATAATACTGAAGAAGAAAGTAGTAGAAAAAGTCTTTGACTCTCAAATTGTCATGAAGTTTTTTTTGTTGTTCCATTGACGTATCAGTATCCGATTGCTTTCTACTGGAATTCTACTGATCAAAGTGACAACTTTTCTTTTTCACAACCCAGTCTCATGTTAACGGGTCGGTTTGGACCCCATTTACATCACATGGTTCCAAGAGGCAACCACTTGTCTGTTGAAGAAAAGTGTTACTTTTACACAACAGCAGCAGAACAAGCTTTTCCAGCTGAAGACTAGTAAATGTGGTGAAACCATGATGAGACTCTCTAATGGTTTTTCACAAACTACATGATAGATAATTTTAACCATGAAGGGACTTGAACCCTCAATCTTCTGATCGAAGTCAGACCCCTTAACCATTTGGCCACGTGGTCCCATGACTCCAATATTTCAACCAAACACTGATAAACTCACTTCCTTGATAAAGTGTCAGGTGTGTTCAATAATGTCAAAAGGTGGACAGTTCATACATTTATACACACTTCTCTATTGTCTCAACATGTGATCCTGGTTTCCAGGGTTCCAGTCCCTGTTCCGGCTCTTTGTGGGAAGAAACGTAACACTGAGCAGGATGACTATTGCAGCAACACATCATCAGTAGGATAAAACTAACCTGTCTCGTGATGTTCTATGTCAATACAGAACAGTTCTCTGGAGTCTCCATGCAGAGGAGTGTTGCTTTCATTATCTACACCAGAGTTCCCCAATTCCGGGCCTTAAGGGCTGGTGCTCTGCACGTTCCAGCTCTCCCAGCTTCAGCACACATCAATCTGATGTTGATGTCATCATCAAGCTTGTAGAAAAACCAAGTAAGGAGGCTCTTATTGTGTTCATGTGTGTTACAACTGGGAGAAACCTAAAACGAGGCCAAGAATTGGGGAACTCTGATCTACACCCAATTGTCAAATGACTGATATCCTGAGGAGCTGCTGTCCAGTAGAGAAAGACTCTGGTGGAGCTGCTGTTAATCTTGATCCTATCAAGTATGAAAAGTCTCTGAGGTTACATAACCAGCAAACATAATGACTTTATTTCTATAACACTTTTTTAAACTCAGTATTAAAGTGCTTTTACATTAAAAACACAATAAAATGTACAACAATGAAATACAGAGCAAACAGAAATAGACAAGAAGAAATGGAACCTAAAAACAAGAGAACGTCAGTTTATAAAAGCTAAGTGATAAAAATGAGTTTTAAGACGAGACTTAAAACCGGATATTGAGTTTTCCTGCCTGAGTTCCAGAGCCGAGGGGCCGGAGAGTAAAGGCTCTGTCACCCTGGTAATGAGCCTTGTTCTTGGTACCATTAGTAGACCCCTGTCAGAGGAACGGTCTGGCTTATTTAACTCTGTGAGGTGACCTTGAGTGGTTTGAAAGGCTTTTGTCAGATCAAAGTGGAGATCAAATTGAAGAAAGAAATTATTTTCAATAACTTTGATCTTTTCCATTCTTTTATGACATCACTATGACATCACCAAACAGAGTTAGCAGATAGAACCATCAGGGTATCACACTTCACAGCCTCCCTGGGAAAGTTCTGGAAGACATAGTAGAGAAAGTGTCAATAGCAGAGGAAGGTTTGGATCCGTTGAGCTCTGGGTTCTGGGCCCAGCAGGCTTCTACTGCTCCACTCTGCTCAGAGCAGGAATCACAAGGAGGGTCTGAGAGCAACATCATCCTCTGGACTTAGCACTTCTCTTTGCTTTGCTCTGTTGAGAAAATCATCTCAGTGGAGAACATGAGCACTCATTGTTTCATCACAACCAGACTCTCTGTGCTTTATTGTGGAACATTTGTTCTTCAACAATCCAGGTTCCTTGTAGGATCTCCTTCCCACTGATGTCCTTGTTCAGGGACATGGGGGACATGAAAGTCCACTTCAAGGAAGTCCACCTTCCATTTCCTGCAGTGTGATTAGTTTCCAGGGTGTTGTTGGTCTTGTTGACAATGTTGACTTGGATAGAAGAGGCTTGAACAAGCAAACAAGCTCATCAGGGTCAAGGCTGTGAGACGGGTGGAGCAAGGAAAGCCCAGAAAATTCTCCAGCACACGAGACCTTGTATGTTTGTAGGTCAGAATGTCCAGGGGTTGTGGGTTGGAGTCCCATCTGGGGTGTTGAAGTTGATAGAGGCTAAAGTGTTGGTTCAAGCAGCTCATTGTCACCATCACACTGCAGCTCCTTCACTCAATGTTTCTCTAACATGACAAAGCAACAAGAGAGCAGCTGGGATGTCAGGAAGTTAGAGGATCTTCCCCACGTCTTGTGACAAACATTCTGTCTTTCAGTCTCTAAAGAACACACATGAGTGCTTTCATAGATTTATCCTTCTGTTTTTACAGAACATTTTTTATCCTTCTTTTACTCTGTGATCAATCAGGATCAACATGTTTCAGTCCCGGTCCAATGTTTTCTATTGTTCATTACCGTATATCCTGGACTAGAAGTCCTGCTTTCTTAGTTGGTGGCTGATCATTCTACTGACATTAAGAAGCAAATCCTCTTTCAGTCCTTCTATTACACTTCATCCTGTGCAGGGTTGCAGGGAGGAGACACCTGGACAGGTTCACCAGTCCATCACAGGACACACACACACACACACACACGCACGCACGCACACACACACACACACACACACACACACACACACACACACACACACACACACACACACACACACACACACACACACACACACACACACACACACACAATAAAACAACCACGTTGTCCTGCAGGACAAATCACATTGTGTCTCCTGCCCTACAGCTCTCATGTCTCTCGCTCGTTCCATTTCCACCTGTTACATTTCTTAAAGGGAAACACGCTCCCCTCTCTCTCACTTCCTGTCGTTTTACTTCAACGGAGGGAAAGTTTCATTCAGACCAAAGTTTTATCCACAAGATCAACCAGAGTGACGCCGTCACTAAAACCTTGTAGAAATTTGGGTTGTTGGGGCGTCGACACATTATTGGTTTATTTCCTCAACTCTTTTGAGTGAGGTTGGGGGTTCAACTCCCAGCTGAGTAGGTTCCTGTCAGGACTCACTGCAGCATTTTATCTCAGTTGAAGATTTCAACATTTGAAATTCAGCTGGTTATGGAGTAGATACTGAGACTGATGACATCACAATGATGTCATAAAGTAGCTCCTGTCATGTTGCCATGGTAACTGTTGCATCATAGAATGAATTCACTCAGCTCAGCACAGTTTTACCTCCTCTCTGGTTCTTCTGTCTGCCACAGACATGGTGGACTGAAATTCACTAGCAGCTTTAATAAAGACCTTTTGATGTTTAATGGTTTTGTTGCGAATGGGGGGGGCGGTACTTTTCTTTTTTTAAAGAAAGTACAACAGCCAACCACATCATGGATGGAGGATGTTTTGACAAGGCAATCCATGCTCACCTCCTGATGGAGGTGGTCGTCTATCAGCACATCATGAAACTGGCCTTCACTGAGGAGGAGTTGGTGACATGAGTGTGTTTTTATTTCAATAAAGAAACTGCATTCTAGTAGTTCAGCGTTTTCAGCAGTTCGATCATCAGACTCACACATGCGGTTATGTTGGTCTTCTTCTGCTGCGCCCTGGACGTATGCAGCTTACCATGAGTTGTTGCACTCTGGTGGGGAGAAGATGCTATTACACCTATCAACACATCCCCCTTTTCTTGGAAGTAAACAAAAGCACTCAAACTGCTGCAGTTTAGCTTTACCAACGTTTACCAACATTTGTAATGAAAGGCCTGCAGAGACACGGTGTCTTAGAGCGTCCTGGACAGATCATCAGTCCAACAAGCTGGAGGACTCATACCACAACCTGGATGAAAACTTCCATGACAAGTTGGTATGTTTGTGTTTTGACCTTCAATACAAAATGAAGGATTACAAACTTTAAAAGGAAAGGTTGAGACTATAATGTCTTGGGAGATCATGAAGGGATGAAGAAGGATTTAATATCAAACTCTTGGAGCTAAAGTTACTTTCTAATGTTATTTTGTAAAGATGTTTTTATATCTGACATCAATTCTAGTTCTATTGTGTGTTTGATGGTGAGTCTGTGCATCATCATTGAAGAATGTAAAACTAAGTCACTCAGTACTTCCTCACTACGTCTCACTCACTCTTCAGGCATGTGGGGCAGCAAAGGATCTCCACTCTGGTCTGTTCTGGTCCGTCTTCTGGAAGGTTCACCAGGTGTGGCTGAGGGTTTCATTTAGTCTTCCACAGTCCAGCGCCAGGGGTTCTTGGACACTTGGACAACTTGTTCAACAACCTTGTGATTGGCATGTTCGCTCAGCTGGTAAGAGTGTGGCACTGGTAACACCACAGTCATGGGTTCAATACCCAGGCTGCCCATAGAACTGACTGCTAACAAGTAACTGTGTATGAACTGTCCACCTTTTGACATTATTGAACACACCTGACACTTTATCAAGGAAGTGAGTTGGTCAGTGTTTGGTTGAAACGTCAGAGTCATGGGACCACGTGGCCAATTGGATAAGGTGTCTGACTTCAGATCAGAAGGTTGAGGGTCTGAGTCCCTTCGTGGTTAAAAATATCCATCACATAGTTTGTTAAGTACCATTAGAGAGTCTCATCATGGCTTCACAACATTTATTAGACTTCATCTGAAAAAGCTGCTTCTGCTAACGTCACACATGAAATTACTCAACAGTCATTGTGTCAAAAACTTCATCTTTTGATCGCATTTCAAAATTACATGTACTGGCTTTCAGTGGACACTCCGTCCTCATTGTCCAGTGTCATCTTCTGCTCGTCTGCTGTTCCTCCTTTTACCTCCTCGTCTGCTGCTGCTGTTGCTCACCTGTTGGTATCAGAGTGAAAATAGGAGTTTGTTTCAAATTAAAGTGAAAATCAAAGGGAAAATAGGAGTATTTTTTCAAATTAAAGTGACTATCAAAGTGAGAATAGGAGGTTTTTTCAAATTAAAGTGATGTCCAAATGATGTAAAAATCCTCATCCTCCACTTCTGAGCAATTAAAAAGCAAATAAAGCTCCAGATGGATCAGAACTCCTGGAGTGAAACATAAAGTACTTCAGGAAAGGAGGAGAACGCCGCCACTAGAAGTAGAGATATTTTCAGGATTGTTACGTTACGTTATGGAACGAACACTGAAGTTAACCCAAAAGTGGAGTATGGACATGATTGTGTGTTCATCTGTGCTCTGGTGGTGAGTGTGTGTGTTGCCTTCAGGGGCAATGGGAAATCAAACCACTGCATGTAAGAAACACTAAACAATAAAAACACTTCTGGTTAAAATCACAGCAACTTAAAACACAATAAATAAACCAAATCTGCAGCAGAATCATTGAACTGTGATTAAAAAGCTGTCAACAATGAAGCTGTCCCATGAAGACAAAGTCTTGACTAGTTTCCTGCTGCTGGTTGATCCAGGATGCAGAAGATTTGGATGAATGACTGATGGTTTCTTTGTATGTTTCACATCTTGTTTTGCTCTTGTATAGAAAACATTTACAATCACATTCAACACAAATATTGGAAGAAAGAAAGTAGATGTTTTCACCAACGTGGGCCGGGGAGCTCAGCTGGTCAGAGTGTGGTGCTAATAACACCAAGGTCATGGGTTCAATCCCCATACTGGCCAAATGAAGCTTCATCAACCACTGTCTTTATTTTCTGAAGCCACGAGATGGCGCTGTCTCTTCAACAAACATTTAAAATACACTTCATTGCCAGTGCTTCAGGATCTATCTTCAAACCAACAGTGCCATCTGGTGGTGAGAAAATAAAGAACGTGGTTCATGAGGCTTTATTTAGCATCACCACTTGTGAGTATCTCCACCTGTCACACAGGAGACTGGGGTTCACTTTCCTGATGGAGTTAAGGGATTGTTGTGTGATTGCTCACACTGCATGAGCAAGGCACCACTATTATAAATGGCTGTATTGTAATTATTAGTTGCATCGACTTGGAATCAAACCCAGGCCTGCAGCGTGGCAGGGGACAACTCTACCACTGAAGCACCAATGCTGACACATCAGATCAGACCGTCTCCATTTTAAATGTCAAAGAGAACTTGTCCTCATGGCAGTAAGCCATGTATTAAAATGAATCCTGATGGAGACACACAAGCTTAAATGGACCATAAAGTTACAAATCCTCCAATAGCAGTTGAACCTTCAGCTTCATTTCTTCAAGGTCGGCCATGACTAATGTTTTCATTGACTTTGGTCAGGATGTGGTCATTCCAGGAGCTCTGTCAAGGCTGTCAGGAGTCTTGATCTCCTGACTTATTTAGGACAATCAGTTGAGTCCTTTAGCTTCTTGAACACTTCGGCTCGTTGGTCTGGGAGTTTGATTCTCACTTTGGGTGTCAGAGGTCCTGGGTTCAATTCCCAGATGAGCCCTTGGAGTTACCTTGACCCTCTCCTACAAATGGTTTTAACTTTGGTCATCAATCAGGAACTCTTTGTGTTAAATTTCAAAAGAGACTGAGACTTTGTGTTGGAGGCTTGGCTGATCTCTGCTCTTCACCTCATGGACTTTTTATCAGAGAGATCTCGTGGTAAATTCCAGTTTGTGTCTTTATAACTGATTGAACCAAACTGAAGCACTTCAGCAAGTCTTTCATTTTGACACAGACTTTAGCATTATGATTTGCTCCTTTAGCTTTTAGATCTGTTTAGAATCAGATTGGTCATGTAAATGGTTCCAGATCTCTGTAAAGGACAGTAGACCCAACCAAGATGGCTCCTGTGTTCCATCCTGTTCTAGATGTGATTCCCTCAAACCCACGTGAGGTGTAAAATGTATAAAAGCTGGATTTGTACAGTATATGTGAAATGTTGTTGCTGAGAGAGAGAGAGTGCAGATCAAAGAGAAGAAATAAACATTGTCACTTTGATCTCTTCCATTCTTTTAAGACATCACTATGACATCACCAAACAGAGTTAGCAGATAGAATCATCATGGTATCACACTTTGCAGCCTCCCTGGGAAAGTTCTGGAAGACATAGTAGAGAAAGTGTCAGTAGCAGAGGAAGGTTTGGATCCATGGAGCTCTGGATTCTGGGCCCAGCAGGTTTCCACTGTGTTTCAGGTGATCACATCACAAGTGCTGAGTCCTGAAGACAAGTGTGAACAGACACCAAAGTGATTTCACTCAGACCACTTCTGGGTTTTTTGTCCAGAAGTATCTGCAGATGAACTTCATCCACAACTGAAGGTTAGAGTCTGCTGGAGTCAGTCCTGCAATATGCAAATTAGCCAAGTGCACCGGACAGGAGGAAGCCTAACTTTGAGTTTGAGTATCTTTGTAAATAAAGTGACTCAGTTCTCACCTTAGGTTTCCATATAAATTCTTTTTTACCTGGAAACAGTCCAGAGGGCGCTCTTCGTGCTTCTTTTAAACTCATATTTTCACAAACACATCAGCGTCTACAAATGCTGCATGACCTGGAAGGAACTTACTGGGAGGGCATTTCTGACCTGAAGGTTATCATAAGTAAACTGAAGTCTCCCATATGGTCTAGTGGTTAGGATTCCTGGTTCTCACCCAGGTGGCCCGGGTTCGACTCCCGGTATGGGAACAAATTTCTCTGCATGCGAGATAAATAAAGGCATATCTTATCTCAGGGAATTGAACCCCTAGCTCTCCACTATACTAACGAGAAGATGTTTGCTATGTGTTGTTGTCATGTGTCTGTTACCACACTTCCACATTGTGACATCACAGTGATGTCACAATGTGGAGTCTTTGTGACATCAGGTCCAGATGTTCCCCAGCTGTCATGAAGCCACTCTTCTGTAAATCCAGCATTAGTTCAACAGGTGAGGAACACCTGTACGATGCCATCTGCTCTCTGAGTTTCACTTCAACAAGTTCCAGGAATGTGAACTCAGGGCTTCTTCTTGAACTGAAGCTTTAGAGAAACTGTCATGGCAGCTTTGTCCACTAGGATGGAAACTTGTGGAAACAGATCATGTGACTTTGCTTTCCCCTCGTGACAGGCGGGGATACTCTCCACTATACTAACGAGGAGGTTGTTTCTAAAATATTATGAGAACCTTCATCCATCAAAACTCTGGACTTCACTTGGTACCAATAGATTGAAGACTGAGGAGAGTAGGAGAGCTGAGAGTGCTGCAGTTCCCCCTGTAGGATGGTATATGAACTGCATATCTTCCACTTCAAAGGTCTAGAAATCAGTGTGTGACTATCAAAGGTAAAATAGGAGGGGTTTTTTTTCAAGTTAAAGTGACCATCAAAGTGAGAATAGGAGTTTTTTTCAAATTAAAGTGACTATCAAAGGAAAATATGAGTTTTTTTTCAAATTAAAGTGACTATCAAAGGGAAAATAGGATTTTTTTTTAAATTAAACTGACTATCAAAGTGAGAGTAGGAGCTTTTCTCAAATTAAAGTGACTAACAAAGGGACAATAGGAGTTTTTTTTCAAATTAAAGTGACTATCAAAGTTAGAATATGAGTTTTTTTCAAATTAAACTGACTATCAAAGTGAGAGTAGGAGCTTTTTTCAAATTAAAGTGACTAACAAAGGGAAAATAGGAGTTTTTTCAAATTAAAGTCACTATCAAAGGGAAAATAAAAGTTTTTTTTAAGTTAAAGTGACTATCAAAGTGAGAATATGAGTTTTTTTCAAATTAAAGTGACTATCAAAGAGAGAATATGAGTTTTCTTTCAAATTAAAGTGACTATCAAAGGGAAAATATGAGTTTTCTTTCAAATTAAAGTGACTATCAAAGGGAAAATATGAGTTTTCTTTCAAATTAAAGTGACTATCAAAGGGAAAATAGGAGTTGTTTTTTTTTTCAAATTAAAGTGACTATCAAAGTGAGAATAGGAGGGGTTTTTTTCAAGTTAAAGTGACTATCAAAGTGAGAATATTAGTTTTTTCTCAAATTAAAGTTACTATCAAAGGGAAAATAGGAGTTTTCTTTTAAAATTAAAGTGACTATCAAAGTGAGAATAGGAGTTTCTTTCAAATTAAACTGACTATCAATGGGAAAATAGGAGTTTTTTCAAATTAAAGTGACTATCAAAGTGAGAATAAAAGTTTTTTTTTTTTTAAATTAAAGTGACTATCAAAGTAAGAATATGAGTTTTTTCAAATTAAAGTGACTATCAAAGTGAGAATGAGTTTTTTTCAAATTAAAGTGACTATCAACGTGAGAATATGAGTTTTCTTTCAAATTAAAGTGACTATCAAAGGGAAAATATGAGTTTTCTTTTCAAATTAAAGTGACTATCAAAGGGAAAATAGGAGTTTTTTTCAAATTAAAGTGACTATCAAAGGGAAAATATTAGTTTTTTTTCAAATAAAAGTGACTATCAAAGGGAAAATAGGAGTTTTCTTTTCAAATTAAAGTGACTATTAAAGTGAGAATAGGAGGTTTTTTTTCAAATTAAAGTGACTATCAAAATGAGAATAGGAGTTTCTTTCAAATTAAACTGACAATCAACGGGAAAATAGGAGTTTTTTCAAATTAAAGTGACTATCAAAGTGAGAGTCCAAGTCCGAGTGTAAAACTCTGTCTCAGTCTCTCTCTTGGTCCACTCTCTCTCTCTCTCTCTCTCTCTCTCTCTCTCTCTCTCTCTCTCTCTCTCTCTCTCTCTCTCTCTCTCTCTCACGGTGCAACCTCAGCTCCGCCCACTGCTCCCAGAGTCCAGATCCATATTTCACTTTCTCTTGTATTGTTTGATTGTACACTCATAGTGACAGGGCGTCTTTTCCTTTATAAATGAGTTCCCAGTCATCCGATTGTACCTCAATAACTAGTTTATCCAGGGATTCCTCTCTTCTGACTCATTTGTAATGATATCCATCTGTTGTCTGTTTTAATCTTTCTGTGGTTTTTATTGGAAATAGTAAAAAAACAAACAGACATGAAATCACTGATATCATTGACTAATAAGCCCTTGTACGTTTTCTTCATTTGACTTTTATTTGCTGATTGTTTCATCTGAATGTTTAATCTGTTCCACCTCTTTAAGCTACATCAATAACCAATGTAATACGCCCCCTGGATTTGGTCACCACTGTCACCACTGTCACACGGTCAAAGAGCAAGTCAGCCTCGCTGCTGCCCCCTGCTGGCCGCGCCCCGTCACTATCTGTCCAATCCTGTTACAGAGTGCTCTGGTGTCTGTGGGAAAAAACTTGATACTGAGCAAGATGACTATTGCAGCAACACGTCATCAGTAGGATAAAACTAAGCTGTCTCTTGATGGTCTACGACAGGGTGTCCAAACTGGGTCAGAGAGTGCTGGTGTCCTGCATGTTTTAGTTCTCTGCCTGCTTCAGCATACCTGAATCTAATGATGACGTCATCACCAAGGTTGTGAAAAAGAACAATAGGGAGCCTTTCATTGCAATCAGGTGAGCTGCAGCTGGGAGGAGCTAAACTGTGCAGGACGTCGGCCCTCCAGGACCCCGCTTGGACAGGATATTGAGTTTTCCTGCCTGAGTTCCAGAGCCGAGGGGCCGGAGAGTAAAGGCTCTGTCAGACTAAAGTTCAGCAGTGGGTCCCGCCAAACCAAATGACGTAATTTCCTTCTCCCAGCTTCTTCTGGATGAAGAAATTAGTTTGGGCTGTTCCAACCGTCCTGCTGAACTATGTAGGAGCTGCTCTCCCCAAACTTCTGCTCTGCCGTGTGCTGCTCATGTGTTCCAGTTCTCTCATGACTATCAGTCATATTTTAATCATATTTAGCTTGTAGCATCACTACTGTACGAGCGCCGCAGCTCGTTAAAATGTTGGAGTGCAGGTTTACATGATGTACCTGAACGCATCACGAACAACTTTCTTCTTGTCCTTATGGAGGATGAAGGGGACTTTACACTCTCATGTCTGCCAAGGCAGGATAATCTGGAAGGAGGTGGTTGGTAGAAAGTCTGTTCCTGATTAGAACCCAATGGTTCTCCATGACTAAACTAAAAGCCTCTCACTCCCCGTCGGGGAATTGAACCCCGGTCTCCCACGTGACAGGCGGGGATACTCACCACTATACTAACGAGGAGATGCTGATGTTACTGCCTGTCTGTCATAGTGTCTCAGGGGTCCCCCAGCAGAGGGGACACTGTGTCCTGAAGATCCACCGAGGAGAGCAGAGAAGACGACACCTGATCCTCCTGCTCCTCCTCCTCTTCCTCTTCCTCCTCCTCCTGCTCCTCCTGCTCCTCCTCCTCTTCCTCCTCCTCCTGCTCCTCTTCCTCCTCCTCCTCCTTCTCTTCCTCCTCCTCCTCCTCTTCCTCCTGCTCCTCTTCTTCCTCCTCTTCATCATCATCTTCCTCCTCCTCGTCTTCCTCCTGCTCCTCCTGCTCCTCCTCCTCCTCCTCCTCTTCCTCCTCTTCCTCCTCTTCCTCCTCCTCCTCTTCTTCCTCCTTCTCCTCCTCCTCCTCCTCCTCCTCCTCTTCCTCCTGCTCCTCTTCTTCCTCCTCTTCATCATCTTCCTCCTCCTCTTCTTCCTCCTCCTCCTGCTCCTCCTGCTCCTCCTGCTCCTCCTCCTGCTCCTCCTCCATCTCTTCCTCCTCCTCCTCTTCCTCCTCCTCCTTCTCTTCCTCCTCCTCCTCCTCCACCTCTTCCTCCTCCCCCTCCTCCTCCTCATCTTCATCCTTCTCCTCTTCATATGTTGGTTCATTAGAGGTTGTAGAGATTTTTTCTTGTTGTTCTAAATTCTTTGTTGAGGTTTGAATCCCGTTCCTTCATATTGGACCTTAACAAGTGTCCTTCAGAGGACAATGAGACTCTGGAACCTTCAGAGAGTGACCTGGTGTGTGGGGGAGTTTTTCAGCTTGTGTAGAGTGGAGCAGGAGCTGTTCTCCACCTTCACCTCCATCACCTGAGGACGTGTCCTTGAGCCTCCTCCTGCACACATCCTGCACCTCCTCCTGCACCTCCTCTTCCACTTCCTTCTGCACCTCCTCCTGTGCCTCTTCCTGCAAACATCCTGCATCTCCTCCTGTGCCTCCGCCTGAACCTCCTTCTGCGCCACCTGCTGCAGACATCCTATGCTTTCTCCTGCACCTCCTTCTGTGCCTCCTCCTCCACCCTCTCCTCCTCTTCCTGCACACATCCTGCATCTCTTCCTGCGCCTCCTTCTGCACCTCCTCCTGCACCTCCTCCTGCACCTCTTCCTACACACATCCTGCACCTCCTCCTGCACCTCCTTCTGCAGACAGGCACAATCTCATCCTGTGCCTCCTCCTGCACCTCTTCCTGAACACATCCGGCGTCTCCTCCTTCACCTCCTCCTGCACATCCTCCGGTGCCTCTTCCTGCACACATCCTGCATCTCCTTCTGCACCTCCTCCTGTGCCTCTTCCTGCACACATCCTGCGTCTCCTCCTGCACCTCCTTCTGCACCTCCTCCTGTGCCTCTTCCTGCACACATCCTGCGTCTCCTCCTGCACCTCCTTCTGTGCCTCCTGCTGCGCCTCCTTGTGCACAAATCTTGTGCCTTTTCCTGCGCCTCCTTCTGCACCTCCTCCTGCACCTCCTCCTGCACCTCTTCCTGCGCCTCCTATTGCACATCGTTCTGCACCTTCTCCTGCACCTCCTCCTGCGCCCCCTCCTCCACCCCCTCCTCCTCTTCCTCCTCTTCCTGCACACATCCTGCACCTCCTCCCGCGCCTCATTCTGCGCCTCCTCTTGAACCTCCTCTTTCACCTCCTCCTGCACCTCCTCCTGCACCTCCTTCTGCAGACAGGCACAATCTCATCCTGTGCCTCCTCCTGCACACATGCTGCGCTTCCTCTTGCACATTCTGCGCTTCCTCCTGCAACCATCCTGCACCTCCTTTTGTGCCTCCTTCTGCGCCTCCTCTTGAACCTCCTATTTCACCTTCTCCTGCACTTCCTCCTGCGCCTCCTTCTGCGCCTCCTCTTGAACCTCCTCTTTTACCTCCTCCTGCACCTCCTCCTGCGCCTCCTTCTGCAGACATGCACAATCTCATCCTGTGCCTCCTTCCGCACACCTCCTGCCCACATGGTGCGCCTCCTCCTTCACAATCCTGAGCCTCTTCCTGCACCTCCTCCTGCACACATACACACATACACACATACATACATACATACATACATACATACATACATACATACATACATACATACATACATACATACAGAAAAATCTATAAATTTATGCAGTAGATAACATAAACTTCTTGACCTACTTGTGGGGGTCACTTCTTTTATTTTAAGAATTGACAGAACTATTTGATAATATCACTCCTTCTGCACCTCCTCCTGTGCCTCTTCCTGCACACATCCTGCGCCTCCTTCTGCACCTCCTCCTGCACCTCCTCCTGCACCTCTTCCTGCGCCTCCTATTGCACATCGTTCTGCACCTTCTCCTGCACCTCCTCCTGCGCCCCCTCCTCCACCCCCTCCTCCTCTTCCTGCACACATCCTGCACCTCCTCCTGCACCTCCTTCTGCAGACAGGCACAATCTCATCCTGTGCCTCCTCCTGCACCTCTTCCTGAACACATCCTGCGTCTCCTCCTTCACCTCCTCCTGCACATCCTCCGGTGCCTCTTCCTGCACACATCCTGCATCTCCTTCTGCACCTCCTCCTGTGCCTCTTCCTGCACACATCCTGCATCTCCTCCTGCACCTCCTTCTGCACCTCCTCCTGTGCCTCTTCCTGCACACATGCTGCATCTCCTTCTGCACCTCCTCCCGTGCCTCTTCCTGCACACATCCTGCGTCTCCTCCTGCACCTCCTTCTGCACCCCCTCCTGTGCCTCTTCCTGCACACATCCTGCGTCTCCTCCTGCACCTCCTTCTGTGCCTCCTGCTGTGCCTCCTTGTGCACAAATCTTGTGCCCTTTCCTGCGCCTCCTTCTGCACCTCCTCCTGCACCTCTTCCTGCGCCTCCTATTGCACATCGTTCTGCACCTTCTCCTGCACCTCCTCCTGCGCCCCCTCCTCCACCCCTCCCCCTCTTCCTCCTCTTCCTGCACACATCCTGCACCTCCTCCTGCAACTCCTCCTGCGCCTCCTTCTGCGCCTCCTCTTGAACCTCCTCTTTCACCTCCTCCTGCCCCTCCTCCTGCACCTCCTTCTGCAGACAGGCACAATATCATCCTGTGCCTCCTCCTGCACCTCCTCCTGCACACATCCTGCGCCTCCTCTTGCACAATCCTGCACCTCCTCCTGCACTTCCTCCTGCGCACATTCTGCGCTTCCTCCTGCAACCATCCTGCACCTCCTTTTGTGCCTCCTTCTGCGCCTCCTCTTGAACCTCCTCTTTCACCTCCTCCTGCACTTCCTCCTGCGCCTCCTTCTGCGCCTCCTCTTAAACCTCCTCTTTTACCTCCTCCTGCACCTTCTCCTGCACCTCCTCCTGCGCCCCCTCCTCCACCCCCTCCTCCTCTTCCTCCTCTTCCTGCACACATCCTGCACCTCCTCCTGCGCCTCCTTCTGCAGACACGCACAATCTCATCCTGTGCCTCCTTCCGCACACCTCCTGCTCACATGCTGCGCCTCCTCCTTCACAATCCTGAGCCTCCTCCTGCACACATACACACATACATACACACATACATACATACATACATACATACATACATACATACATACATACATACATACATACATACATACATACAGAAAAATCTATAAATTCATGCAGTAGAAAACATAAACTTCTTGACCTACTTGTGGGGGTCACTTCTTTTATTTTAAGAATTGACAGAACTATTTGATAATATCACATCCAAACTGTAAAAACATTGTTGAATATGTTTGTTTCTTTAAGAAACTCAGACCAACTTGTTACTACAGAAGAGTTTTAGTTCCACTTATGACAAAATAAAATAAGAGTTAGTCTGTTTTAATGTATTTTGATAAAAAGTCAGAAAACAATGTTAAGATATTTTTTCATCCTGATCTTTGAAAAAGTTGAAATACTGCATCATTCTGCAGAACATCCTGTCCATCCACCAGGTGGCGCTATCACTGTGACTGTATATTAGTCTATGGAATTGATCAGGGCAGGACTCTGATCACACATGTAAAGAACTGTATAATAAGTGTAGTACTGAGTAACAGTCACCTTGATCCAGTGATACAACATAGTAACACCAGGACAACAAAAGCTGCCGTCACAGTGAGGAATTAATATTCCAACAAACAAACAGGCTCACACGGGGGGCGGAGCCTCAAAAGAACTCAATGAAAATGTAAAGTAAAGGAAGAGCAGTGAGGAAGCTCTGCCTGAAACGTCTGTGCTGGAATAAAGTGAAACTGACTGATCACAGTGTTTCTATTGTCCCATGAATTAATATTGTAGAATCTCACAAAGTGACTCAGTCGCTCATTTTCTGCAGCAATCCTTCCTGGATTTTGTTGCAGCAACAGTGTTGCTTTGTCCTGGATGATGGCTTTGAATTCTTCAGTGGTCTCTATTGGAGGATAGGAGGGTTTTTATTTATTTTTTATATTAAAGTCAACAAAAAGGTGAAAATAGGATTTTCTTTTTCAAATTAAATCGAACTTCACCTGGAAAAATGTTTGGGTTTTTTTTAAATTAAAGTGAACATCATGGTGAGAATGTGATGTTCTTTATAAAATTAAAGCAACTATCCAAGGGAAAATATGATATGTTTTTTTTGATTAAAGTGACTATGAAAGTGAGAATATGAGTTCTTTTCAAATTAAAGTGATGTCCAAATGATGTAAAAATCCTCATCCTCCACTATGTGCAATTAAAAAGCAAATAAAGCTCCAGAAGGATCAGAACTCCTGGAGTGAAACATAAAGTACTTCAGGAAAGGAGGAGAACGCCGCCACTAGAAGTAGAGATATTTTCAGGATTGTTACGTTACGTTATGGAACGAACGCTGAAGTTAACCCAGAAGTGGAGTATGGACATGATTGTGTGTTCATCTGTGCTCTGGTGGTGAGTGTGTGTGTTGCCTTCAGGGGCAATGGGAAATAAAACCACTGCATGTAAGAAACACTAAACATTAAAAACACTTCTGGTTCAGATCACAGCAACTTAAAACACAATAAATAAACCAAATAAGCAGCAGAATCATTGAACTGTGATTAAAAAGCTGTGAACAATGAAGCTGTCCCATGAAGACAAAGTCTTGACTAGTTTCCTGCTGCTGGTTGATCCAGGATGCAGAAGATTTGGATGAATGACTGATGGTTTCTTTGGATGTTTCACATCTTGTTTTGCTCTTGTATAGAAAACATTTACAATCACATACAACACAAATACTGGAAGAAAGAAAGTAGATGTTTTAACCAACGTGGGCCGGGGAGCTCAGCTGGTCAGAGTGTGGTGCTAATAACACCAAGGTCATGGGTTCAATCCCCATACTGGCCAAATGAAGCTTCATCAACCACTGTCTTTATTTTCTGAAGCCATTAGAGGGCGCTGTCTCTTCAACAAACATTTAAAATACACTTCATTGCTAGTACTTCAGAATCTATCTTTGAACCAACAGTGCCATCTGATGGTGAGAAAATTAAGAATGTGGTTCATGAGGCTTCATTGAGCATCACTACTTGTGAGTATCTCCACCTGTCACACAGGAGACTGGGGTTCACTTTCCTGATGGAGTTAGGGGATTGTTGTGGTGGATTGCTCACACTGCATGAGCAAGGCACTGCCATTATAAATGGCTGTATTGTAATTATTTGTTGCATTGACTTGGAATCAAACCCAGGCCTCCAGCATGGGTCCTAGAGTGCCAGTGTCCTGCATGTTTTAGTTCTTTGCCTGCTTCAGCATACCTGAATCTAATGATGACGTCATCACCAAGGTTGTGAAAAAGAACAATAATGAGCCTTTCAATACAAAGTGGATGGGAGAGGCACCGGATGGAGATCAAAAGAGATCAAAGGCGGAGGAAATCTTTGTTCTGAGCATCTCCATGGCAAAAGGCACTGATCTTCTTTGATCTGATACGAGATCAGCAGTGGAGTCATGGAGACGCTGAGATCAAAGGAAATCAGCTTTATTCAATCTTCAGCATTCACACTTGCATTTTCTTCTGGAAATACAAGTAGCACGTAGCATTTTAAAATCTCTTCTAAAACTGACAGGCAGTCAGTGAAAGGAAGAAGGGATTGGTGAAATGTGGTCCCTCCTCCTGGTGCCTGTTAAAAAGCTGGTAGCAGCATTCTGCTCCAGCTGCAGTCTTTAAACATTGAGCCTACTGATGCCAGAATGAAGGGAGTTACAGTAATCCAGCCTGGACCAGATGAAGGCATGTGTTACTTTCTCCAGGTCTGCTGGGGACAGGAATGACCTGGTCTTGACTAGTCGTCTCAGCTGAGCAAAGCAGGATTGGACTACCTTGGTCACCTGACAGTCAAAGGACAGGTCGGAGTCGAACACCACACCTAATTTGTAGGCCTCTTTTCAAACATTGCTTAATGAGCTACCAAGACTAGAGCAAAGGTTGTTAAACCCACCAGAACTGGGTCCATTGGGGGCGATCAAAATGATTTCAGTTTTTAAACCGTTTAGCTGTAAAATGTTTTTGGACTTTGGTTCTTTACTTTTGTGAGGCAGGACAGGATAGAGGCAGAGTCCGTAGAGCAAGGCTTTATAGGGAAGTTCAGTTGTGTGTCGTCTTCATAAAAATGAAAGTTAACATTAAGGCCACCCAAAACAGAGCCTTGAGGGACACCACAACAAAGAGCAGCACAAGAGGAAGAGGTCTCTCCAAGCTGAACAGGAAATGATCTGTCTGATAAATACCAGGAAAACTAGTTAAGAGCAACACCAGTGATGTCAACAAAAAATAAATCAATTAATGAAAAAAGTCCCTCTTTCATTACAGAGCTGAAGATGTGAGCACAATGGAGTTTGGACTCTCAGACTGTTCTATGTCCAAAAGATTCTTTCAAATAAGTTCCTCATGTAATAAAATGAGTCAGTCTTTCATTACAGATCTGAGACAACTGAACTCCTCAGATTTAGTTGTTCTCAACTTGTCCTCTTGACGAGACCCTCTGAAGAGGAGAACACATCTTCAGGGGACTCTTGTCCTCACATTTCAGGGCGTCTCTACGTCAGAGGTTTTACTTTGTAACACAGTCCCCAAGAAGAGTCTTTCTTTAACCTTCTCAAAGTATTGAGCAACATTGTTGGCAGGATTTGAACTTACGCAGGGAGACCCCAATGGATTTCTAGTCCAACACCTTAACCTCTCAGCCACAAGGACATTCTGCAGGAAAGTTTTGCATCAGGATTAACCCACTTTATTGTCTTTTGAGGAGACCAAGATCTTTGGTCCTCATTGTGGCCTACAGGTACTAACAGCTGGTTAAGGATTTATTGAAGGTTTGAATTTGGTAGTGTTTTCTCTAATTTGTTGTGTTTTTGCATTTGAGTCAGCAGAGTCCTGTGCAGTTTCCTAAATGACTCTCTATCCTGCTTCCATTACGACCACCAGTAGAGCAGTGTTTATTGAAACCAGTGATTGAAACAGGGACCTTTAGTTCTTCAGTCTAACGCTCTCCCAGCTGAGCTATTTCAGCCTATATGAGGTGAGTTTTCATGAAGATATGGAAATTTTACATCAGAATCCCTGTACTAACTACTGGATCACCACAGGATCAGCTTGGTTTCCATTGTGCTAACTCATACTTCCTCAACTACCTGTGAAGACTCTCCATCCACCTGGTTGACGTAGTCCTGAGGAGTACTTTCCTTCCATTGTAATGCCTCAAAAGTCTTGAATGAACATCGGCTCAGAGTCATTCTGGTAAATGAATCCAGGATCCGCTCAACCAACTGACCTATCGAAGGGTGTAAACTGTGTTTCCTGGCAGGGGAGAAAAAATTCCAGTGGAAAAGACACACATCAATAGTTTACATTGTGCTGACTCATGTTTCTGAAAAGCCATGGAACCATGGATCCTCAGATTAAAAGTGCATCATTGATCATTGACATCACTTCAGAGAGCTTCCTTTCAAGCCTTGAGGACTGTGGTAAGATGTCGTGACTCTGAAGTTTGACCTTCCAACTCAACATTTATGTTACAGTTAAGTCAACTTGCTCTTCTAAATCCTCCATACTCAGTTTTATGAAAATTCCTCTTTCGAGCCGGATTTGAACCAGCGACCTAAGGATGTTAATGTTGACCACTACAGTCCTCCGCTCTACCAACTGAGCTATCGAAGGGTGGCAACTGACATTTATGGCCAGGATAAAAAATTCCCCAGGACTATACACAGGGGACGTTTTGACACAGGATCAGCTTGGTTTCCATTGTGCTAACTCAAACTTCCTCAAGAAGCAGTGAAGACTCTCCATCCACCTGATTATGGGTCTTAAGACACCCAACGAGTGTCAGTGATACAGTCGACATGGTCCAGCAGTCGTGTTGTTGCTACTTCTTGTTAATGGAAGATCAAACAGATATAGAACTGTGACAGTAGAATTCCAGTAGAAAGCAATCGGACACTGATACGTCACTAGAACAACAAAAACAACTTCATGACAATTTGAGAGTCAAAGACTTTTTCTACTGTTTCTTCTTCAGTATTATAAATATAAACAGTTACAAACATGTGAAAACTTACCTTACCAAGGAGCTGGTGGTGAAATGGAGAACAAGTCTGTCTACAGATCAGAAGGTTCCAGGTTCAACTCCAGGTTAGCTTTAAACCCTTAAGCTAACTTCACAGACAACATTTCCCTTGTCATTGTTGGAACCTTCACATTATTCTACAATAATGCATGCAGAAGGTTCCAGGTCTCTGTAAAGGACAGTAGACCCATCCAAGATGGCTCCTGTGTTCCGTCCTGTTCTGGATGTGATTCCCTCAAACCCAAGTGAGGCGAAAAATTTATAAAAGCTGAATTTGTACCATATATGTGGAATGTTGTTGCTGAGAGAGAGAGAGAGAGAGAGTGGAGATCAAAGTGAAGAAAGGGATGTCACCTTTATCTTTTCCATTCTTTTATGACATCACTATGACATCACCAAACAGAGTTAGCAGATAGAACCATCAGGGTATCACACTTCACAGCCTCCCTGGGAAAGTTCTGGAAGACATATTAGAGAAAGTGTCAGTAGCAGAGGAAGGTTTGGATCCATGGAGCTCATTGCAGCATCCGTCCTCAATTATGGAGACGATACGAGTCGGCAGCAAGAGACAAAATGGAGGCACAAAGATTATTGACATAGGAATGTAATGATTCTAGAGCAGGGGTGGGCAATTATTTTTTCCATGGGACCATATGAGAAACAGAAAATATTGTGGAGGGCCGGGTCAAAAGGCTTAACTCAATTCTGAATAATATTAATTGTATTTCTTTATAAAAAGCAGTAAATAGCATTGTTTTGACAAGCTGGTAAGTGTATATGTTATGATTAAAAAATGAAAAAGTGAGGTTGCCTTACAAAAAATTTAATTTATTTAATCAGATTTTCCCACAACAATGGTAAACAAAATGTGAACGTTCTTACCATTTGTGACTCATTATATTAGTGATCATTTTCAGTCAAATTCACCCAAAAACACATTTTGAGTTTCATATACAGTACTGTTGGAAAGACGTTCTTAGCTTTCTAAAGACATCACAACATTGTCTTTGTACTCTAAATATTAAGCAAGAAACATCATATTATAATGATTGTCACTGAACTGTGATTTTGAGAAAAGGGCCTCCAGAGAAAGTGTCCCATTCACTGCTAGTTGGTGCCTTTACATGCCTACATTTGTAGTCTAACCACCTCATTTGGAGTTCTTTTTTTCTTGTTCAGTGTGAGAAATCTAGTCTCTGTTGGGCTTTAACGAGTGCTTGATGCATTCAACCTGACTTTGATAGGTTGAATGTCTGAGGTGGAGATGCGAAGCAAAGCTGACAGATGATCATCTGTGAGAGAGGATCTATATCTGGATTTAGTAAACTTCATCACTGAGAATGTTACTTCACATATATAGGTAGAGCCAAAGAGAACCAACATCTTCTGAGCATGTCTCCTCATGTTTGGAAAGTTCTCCTTCTTGGGAGCAGAGTAAAAATCCAGCAGTGATCCTGACTTAAACCTCTCTTCCAGTGCTGCATCAGACTGCAGGTCAATAAGTTCCAGCTGAACATCACTGGGTGCATTATCCACACTGCAGGTAAAGGCAGAGGAAATCATGGGCATTTCATCCTCCATTGTTCTGAGATCTTCAAAGCGCCTTGAAAACTCAGCATGCAGTGCTCCTAACATGGATGAGTACCTGCAGAGGTGATCAGCTGATGGTGTGACTTCTTTCAGGGTTTGCATGTGAGTGAGAGTGTTGCTCTCCAATTGGCTTGAAAGAAACGACATCTTTTTCATGAAAGCCTTCACCAGGCATGGAATGCACAATTTCATGAACAAAAAGGCCCTTGCCTTGCAGTTTGGTGTTCAGTTCATTCATCAGTGCAGTCACATCAACAGCAAATGCAGAATCTGCCATCCAGTCCTCCTCTGAGAGCTCTGGGATGTCTTTGCCTTTCTTCTCACCAAACCCTAACCCTCTGACAGCTGTGAGGTAGCCGATGTCACTCTGCTCAGTCTCATGGTCCTCCAAAAGTACAACACACTGTCTGTGATTCAATGCGCGTGCCCTGATGAAGTTTACTATTTTAGTTACAACATCAATAACATGGTTCATTTTTAGCACTGACTTGCACAACACATGCTGGTGTATAATACAATGCAAAAATACCAATTTCTGATCTGCGTCAATTTCAGTCACTTTATCTTGCAAACGTTTCAAAAGTCCGACATTTTTCCCTGTGAGATTCGGACAACCGTCCGTTGTGACACCAGCCAGTCCGTCCCATTTCAGACAACTGTAGATTTTCCTGCTGTGTTTCTCCAAGGTAAGTACAGTAACTGTCAACTTTTAATAAATCATCCATACTGGGGGTCAATATGACTTGATACTATGGTAACTTTGTTTGGTTATGTACCAATTCATCATAAATATACTGACGGCTGGTTTTATTGAAGGTTTGAGTTTGGTAGTGTTTTCTAAACAGTTAGTTTCCTAAATGACTCTATCCTGCTTCCATTACGACCACTAGTAGAGCAGTCTCTGCTGAAACCCGGGATTGAACCAGGGACCTTTAGATCTTCAGTCTAACTCTCTCCCAGCTGAGCTATTTCAGCCTATATGAGGTGAGTTTTCATGAAGATATGGAAATTTAACATGAGAACCCCTGTACTAACTACTGGATCACCACAGGATCATCTTGGTTTCCATTGTGCTAACTCATACTTCCTCAACTACCTGTGAGGACTCTCCATCCACTTGGTTGACATAGTCCTGAGGAGGACTTTCCTTCCATTGTAACGCCTCAAAAGTCTTGAATGAACATCGGCTCAGAGTCATTCTGGCAAATGAATCCAGGATCCGCTCTACCAACTGAGCTATGGAAGGGTGTAAACTGTGTTTCCTGGCAGGAGAAAAAATTCCAGTGGAAAAGACACACAACAATAGTTTACATTGTGCTGACTCATGTTTCTGAAAAGCCTCTGGATTTCAACGGTGGATCCTCAGATTAAAAGTGCATCATTGATAAATGTCATCACTTCAGAGAGCTTCCTTTGAAGCCTTGAGGACTGTGGTAAGATGTCATCACTCTGAAGTTTGACCTTCCAACTCAACATTTATGTTACAAAGTCAACTTGCTCTTCTAAATCCTACATACTCAGTTTAATGAAGAGTCCTCCTTCAAACAGGATTTGAACCAGCAACTAAATGATGTCAATGTTGTCCAGTACAGTCCTCCACTCTACCAACTGAGCTTTACGACCAGGAGAAGAAATTCCCCAGGACTATACACAGGTGAAGTTTTGACACTGGATCAGCTTGGTTTCCATTGTGCTAACTCAAACTTCCTCAAGAAGCAGTGAAGACTCTCCATCCACCTGCTTCTGGGTCTTAAGACACCCAACGAGTGTCAGTGATACAGTCGACATGGTCCAGCAGTCGTGTTGTTGCTACTTCTTGTTAATGGAAGATCAAACAGATATAGAACTGTGACAGTAGAATTCCAGTAGAAAGTAATCGGACACTGATACGTCACTAGAACAACAAAAACATCTTCATGACAATTTGAGAGTCAAAAACTTTTTCTACTGTTTCTTCTTCAGTATTATAAATATAAACAGATACAAACATGTGAAAACTTAGCATAACAAGGAGCTAGTGGTACCATGGCAAACACGTCTAACTACGGATCAGAAGGTTCCAGGTTCAAATCCTGGCTAGTTTGAAAACCCTTTAGCAAACTTCACTGACAACATTTCCCTTGTTGTTGTTGGAACCTTCACATTATTCTACAATAATACATGCAGAAGGTTCCAGATCTCTGTAAAGGACAGTAGACCCATCCAAGATGGCTCCTGTGTTCCATCCTGTTCTGGATGTGATTCCCTCAAACCCAAGTGAGGTGTAAAAGGTCTAAAAGCTGGATTTGTACCGTATATGTGAAATGTTGTTGCTGAGAGAGAGAGAGTGGAGATCAAATTAAAGAAAGAAATGTTGTTACTTTGATATTTTCTATTCTTTTGTGACATCACTATGACATCACCAAACAGAGTTAGCAGATAGAACCATCAGGTTATCACACTTCACAGCCTCACTGGGAAAGTTCTGGAAGACATAGTCCAGAAAGTGTCAGTAGCAGAGGAAGGTTTGGATCCATGGAGCTCTGGGTTCTGGGCCCAGCAGGGTTCCACTGCTCCACTCTGCTCAGAGCAGGAATCACAAGGAGGGTCTGAGAGCAACATCATCCACTGGACTTAGCACTTCTCTTTGCTTTGCTTTGTTGAGAAAATCATTTCAGTGGAGAACATGAGCACTCATTGTTTCATCACAACCAGACTCTCTGTGCTTTATTGTGGAACATTTGTTCTTCAACAATCCAGGTTCCTTGTAGGATCTTCTTCCCACTGAGGTCCTTGTTCAGGGACATGGGGGACATGAAAGTCCACTTCAAGGAATCCCCCCTTCCATTTCCTGCAGTGTGATTAGGTTCCAGGGTGTCGTTGGCCTTGTTGACAGTGTTGGCTTGGATAGAAGAGGCTTGAACAAGCAAACAAGCTCATCAGGGTCAAGGCTATGAGACGGGTAGGAAGGTAGGACCAGAAAATTCTCCAGCACACGTGACCTTGTATGTTTGTAGATCAGATTGTCCAGGGGTTGTGGGTTGAGTCCCATCTGGGGTGTTGAAGTTGATAGAGGCTAAAGTGTTGGTTCAAGCAGCTCATTGTCACCATCACACTGCAGCTCCTTCACTCAATGGTTCTCTAACATGACAAAGCAACTAGAGAGCAGCTGGGATGTCAGGAAGTTAGAGGATCTTCCCCACGTCTTGTGACAAACATTCTGTCTTTCAGTCTCTAAAGAACACACGAGTGCTTTCATTGATTTCTCCTTCTGTTTTAACAGAAGAGTTTTTAACCTTCTTTTACTCTGTGATCAATCAGGATCAACATGTTTCAGTCCCGGTCCAATGTTTTCTATTGTTCATTACCGTATATCCTGGAGTAGAAGTCCTGCTTTCTTAGTTAGTGGCTGATCATTCTACTGACATTAAGAAGCAAATCCTCTTTCTGTCCTTCTATTACACTTCATCCTGTGCAGGGTTGCTGGGAGGAGACACCTGGACAGGTTCACCAGTCCATCACAGGACACACACACACATACACACACACACACACACACACACACACACACACACACACACACACACACACAAACACACACACACACAGATCCTTCTTCTGTGTTCAGCTTCGTACTTTCACTCACCAAACGTTTCTTCCTGGTATTTCTTGTCCTCCAATAAAACAAACATAGATATACTCGATGCTGCACGGCCTATCAGCGCCTGTTGAGGTGACGTGTCTGCAGCGCCGCCATCTTTGGGTGGTGTTCCTGCTTGTGCTAAACATAAAGATCCACAAAAGAAATTGTAGCTCTCTTGCTAGTTCCACCTCTTTAAGCTACATCAATAACCAATGTAATACGCCCCCTGGTTTTGGTCACCACAGTCACATGGTCAAAGGGCAAGTCAGCCTCGCTGCTGCCCCCTGCTGGCCACGCCCCGTCACTATCTGTCAAATCCTGTTACAGAGTGCTCTGGTGTCTGTGGGAAAAAACTTGAAACTGAGCAAGATGACTATTGCAGCAACACGTCATCAGTAGGATAAAACTAAGCTGTCTCTTGATGGTCTACGACAGGGTGTCCAAACTGGGTCAGAGAGTGCTGGTGTCCTGCGTGTTTTAGTTCTCTGCCTGCTTCAGCATACCTGAATCTAATGATGACGTCATCACCAAGGTTGTGAAAAAGAACAATAATGAGCCTTTCATCACAAAGTGGATGGGAGAGGCACCGGATGGAGATCAACGGAGATCAAAGCTGGAGGAAATCTTGGATCTGAGCATCTCCATGGCAAAAGGCACTGATCTCTTTTGATCTGATAGGAGATCAGCACTGGAGCCATGGAGACGCTCAGATCAAAGGAAATCAGCTTTGTAGAGTTGTAATGTGCTCGTACTCATCCTTACATTTATCTAGAAATTTGTCTTCAATCACCTTTTCTCTATCTACACCCTCTACTTGAACCTTTACCTGTTTATCTATTTCATATTTTCCAAATATCGTGATTTTGGTTTGACCTAAATTTAATGAATTAGATTTCATTTCTCTGAATGTATCTAGTATGTCGTTGAAGAGTTTTTCTAGGATTTGGGAGAATTGTGGGTCTGTAGTTGGTGAAGTGTGTCTTTTTTCAATAACAGTATCCTTACTGGAAGCCTGTTGAATGATACTATGTAGAACCTTCTATGTACTGCTGACATGGTCTTTATTGTTTTCTGGTACTTTCTTAAAAGAATTCTTCTTACATTTTCTCATCATATGAGTGAACTTTGTTTTACATTTCTTGTATTTATTTTCCATCTCATTCGTTCATCACTTATCGGATTCTCTATGTCATGTATTCTTCTCCTTGGATGCATTTTTTAAGCCCTTTGTCATCCATTAAACATCTTTATATTTCACTTTCTCTTGTATTTATAAATGAGTTCCCAGTCATCTGATTGTACCTCAATAACTAGTTTTTCCATGGACTGCTCTGTTCTGACATCTATCTGTTGTCTGTTTTAATGTTTCTGTGGTTTTTATTGTAAAGAGTAAAAAAAAGTAAAACAAACAGACATGAAATCACTGATATCATTGACTAATACACCACTTACTTTGATATTATCTATAACATGTGTGAATAAATTATGACCCTCCAAACGACTCCCAGGAGGCCCGGCTGTTGTGTGTGTGTGTGTGTGTGTGTGTGTGTGTGTTTGGGCCTGGTTATAGGAGAAGTGAGGATGGAGCAGCCATTTACTGGTAAAACTAACTCACTAATATCTTGGTGAAAATAGATTATATGTTTTTTTCAAATTAAAGTGACAATGAAAGTGAGAACAGGAGTTCCCCCCTCACCTCCAGAGGAACATAGAGAGTGAGCTACCAGCAGCTTCTCCCTGTGGAAGGGAACATCAGTCCTCACCTCCAGAGTGAACATAAGTCATGTCTGTATATTACATCCATCATCCATCCATCCATCCATCCATCATCCATCCATCCATCCATGATGTGATCCAGCAAACATGTCCAAGCAGTAGTGTTGTGTTGTTGCTTCTCATTGTCAATAGAACCATGAGAAAGTATGAGAGTGACTGATACGCTTGTATGATCACTGGACCTTTTGAAAGCAGTCAGACTCTCATACTGTACCAGTAGCATCTGTGTCATTCACAACCCGTCTCCATCTTAACTGGACTTTCTGTGTACACATATGATTTTGTGTTTTCATCTGTGGACTGGTGGCTAGTGAGTGTGTTGCCTTCAGTGGCAAAGGGAAACAAAACCTCTGCATGAACAGGAATCATGGAGCCTCCCCCTTCTCAGCTCCAAGTGTCCAAATCTGAACAGCTGGTCTGGGCTCTGAGCGGATGCTGAGGTGGTCATGTGCCTGGGCCTCCAGACTAATCCACTCCAAGTCCAAGTCCAAGTCCGAGTGTAAAACTCAGTCTCAGTCTCTATCTTGGTCCACTCTCTCTCTCTCTCTCTCTCTCTCTCTCTCTCTCTCTCTCTCTCTCTCTCTCTCTCTCTCTCTCTCTCTCTCTCTCTCTCTCTCTCTCACGGTGCAACCTCAGCTCTGTTCTGTAATTTATCTACACATAATGTGACATTTATGTACAATGAACATGTACATTAGGGCACAAGTTCTAACTTTTTTGTGTCACACATTTTGATTTTTTTTTTTACATATTTACACACAATAACATATTTACCTATTATACTTTCATTCATTTTTATATATTTACCTTTAATAATACATAGAAGATAATTGTTAGATATTTACCTATTACATATTTATTTATTGTGACACATTTATCTATTATTCCATATTATATGACATATTCTCTTCCAGCTCTCCATTTATTAGATGTTTCCCTCTCAGTTCCTCCAGAAGACCCCCCACTGTGCTCTTTGCCCTCCGTTCTCCAATTTTTCATTCCTCTCCTCTCTTCTCAGACTCTCCACCTCGGCCATGGCTTCACTGAGTCTGGCTGTCAAAGCATCAGGACATGTGGGCAGTGCAGAGGAGAGGTCCTAGTGAAGAAAAAAAAACATTGACATGTTCAGAGTCCTGTGTTATCACATTAATTCACTGCTTGTGCAACGTGCAATCAATTGATCTGCTATCCTAATCAATTTATATAATAATAATGTTTGTGTCCATGTCAGTATGTCTAAAAGGAGTGAGGTGTGACATGTTGCTCAGCTGTTTGAGCACAGCCAGACAGTACTTCCTACTGGGATCAGGCTGAGGTTTCTCCTGCTGGAACAGGCGGGGAACAGTACACTGACTGGTCCTGAGACACTCATTTCTTTTGAAATGTAATCTTCTACACACTGCAACTAAAATAGCCTCCGTTAGATGAACCAAATAGACCTTGATATTGTTGTTGTTGTTTGAGGGCGAGCTTAAGCCAGGGAATAGAGAGCATTTCCCACGGCTCCAGCTCATCTATGTCCCAAGTTAATGTTATATGAGCTAAACACAACGACAACAACAATAAATATGTTTTTCCTACCTGTGGAAGATAATCCCACGCTGTCCATTGTCCTGATTTTGTCAGTTTGTACAACCAAAAGCAGAACAGTTATGCGGGATCGTTGCTGAAGTCCTGACAAATGCCCCTCCCAAGATGGCGGACGCACTGACGTATGCTCCTGCCAGTCATTGAGGCGTCTAGTGTGTATGTCTGTGTTGTGAACGGCTACATAATGACGCAGGTATGTGACATCATCAGGAGAGAGACATGAGACTGTGTGAGTTACTGGTCCGTCTCCATCTGGTGCTCTGATGTTTGTCTCGGTACCATTAAACTGGAGGATGAAGCTGATGTTGTTGTTCACTTTGTTCTTGGTATTTAGTAATAAAAATAACTTATATTACATATTACATCAGTAAAAATAATAACCTTTAGAATATACTGGACTCACCACTGTCTCTGGAACCTTCGGAGGTCTTGGGAACACCGACAGTGGCTAAAGGCTGGTTTGGCTCCTATCAGTTTTCAGCAGCTGTGACTGAACAACATGGTAACAAACAGTTGAAGTGTAAATATACAAAACACACGCAAATTAGAAAAAAAGATGGTAAAGACCATGGAGCAGGAACAGTTTTGTTTTAATTTGCTTTTCTCCGATCAAGTTCACCTCACATCTGAAAGTGTTTCCTGATGGGTTCATGAGCATTCAACACAGAAGTACATTCTACTTTCAGCTGTGTGTGTGACCGCTCCAAAAAATATAGGGAACACCTGAACAACACAATGTAACTCCAAGTATATCACACTGGTGTGAAATCAACCTGTCCAGGTAGGAAGCAACACTAACTGTGAATCAATTTCCCCTGCTGTTGCTCCAAACTCATTCATTACACAAGCCTACTTATACAACAATGAGCCAAAACTGGTGTCTTTTTTGTATGAATTTCCAGGACATTGCATGGATGTCTTGTCTGGAAGTCATATGAACGTCAATGAAAAGAAAAAAAAAGTGTTACTCAACCCATGGAATCAAATCCACATTAACAGGCACAAAATAACCTCTGAACACGCACCAACAAACCAATAATTGACACCAAACACAAATGATCATCAGCTTTAGGAAAAAAAAAAGGTCCAGACGACCAGAGATCCAGTCCTCAGCACCATCATATACAAAGCAGTGCTTAATATTAATAATACAGTTAATCGATATTACCTTCAGACAGAAGCACCACAGACCTGGATCAGCTTCTGTTGCTGCTCCTCAGAGTCCCCCAGCTTATTTTCTTATACGAAAGCCGACATTTACCAGGTTTCCCTGTTTCAAATTGAGCCTGTCTCCCAGCACAGTGTACAGAGCATGGAGGAGACACCAGGAGACAGGCCAGGACACCAGGAGACGTGGAGGGGGGGGGGGGCGTAGGAGGGCAACAAGACAGCAGCAGGACCGCTACCTCCTCCTTTGAGCAAGAAGGAACAGGAGGAGCATCGCAAGAGCCCTGCAAGATGACCTCCAGTAGGCCACGAATGTGATGTTTCTGCTCAAACGGTCAGAAACAGACTTCACCAGGGTGCGATGAGGGCCCACGTCCACAAGGGAGGGCTGTCCTTACTGCCCAACCCCCTGCAGGGCGATTGGCATATGCCGGAGAACACCAATATTGGCAGATTGGCCATTGGTGCCCTGTGATCTTCACAGATGAGAGCAGCTTCACACTGAGCACATGTGACAGACGTGACAGAGTCTGGAGAACGTTCTGCTGCAGGAACTTCCTCCAGCATGAGCGGTTTGGTGGTGGGTCAGTAATGGTGTGGGGAGGCTTTTCTTTGGATGGCTGCACAGAGGTACCTTGACTGCCATGTGGTACCAGGATGAGATCCTCAGACCCAGTGTGAGACCAGATGCTGGTGCAGTGGTTCCTGGGTTCCTTCTGATGCAGGACAATGCCAGGCCTCATGTGGCTGAAGTGTGTCAACAGTTCTTCCATGATGAAGTTATTGATGCTCTGGACCGGCCTGCCCGTTCCCCAGACCTCAATCCAACTGAGCACATCTGGACATCATGTCTGGTTCCATCCTCCAACCACACGTTCACCACAGACTGTCCAGGAGTTGACTGATGCTTTGATACAAGTCTGGGAGGGGATCCCTCAGGAGAACATCCGTCAGGAGAACGTCCCTCAGGAGAACATCCCTCAGGAGAACGTCCCTCAGGAGAACGTCCCTCAGGAGAACATCCCTCAGGAGAACGTCCCTCAGGAGAACGTCCCTCAGGAGAACATCCCTCAGGAGAACATCCCTCAGGAGAACATCCCTCAGGAGAACGTCCCTCAGGAGAACATCCGTCGGATGTGTTATTTTAGTCTTCCCTTTATTTTTCTGAGCGGTGAAAATGAGAAGATCCTTCTTCCTTCTGCCTCATACAACACGTTTGGCACAAGACTGCTTGGACATGCTTCATGCTGCATCTTTTGACTCCAGTTTTTCTATTTGTACAGAAACATTTCTTCACCTATTCTTGCACCACTTTCTATTTATGTATTGTCGACAGTCATTGACTTATTTTGCACCGTTTTCTTTTACATGCTATTTTGCTGCTGGCATTCTCTGTGAACAGCAGAAGAAGAATTTCCTCGTGCAGGGGAAACAGGTTTGGTGATTTGCATATGACAAACTAGAATTTAATTTAAACTCTGAATAAGGATCTAGAAGAGGGGAGTTGTTCATTGCCGTATAGCTTCTTTTTTTTTCTTTTTCTGTCCTCCCTTGCTTTTGACTTCTATGGTTGTATATGGGTATAAATGATCAATACTGTAATTGAAGAACAAAGTTTGCAAGCTCTTTCATTCTACAGCATTCCTAAAGCGACTTTACCTGGTGTTAAGAGATTCTAGTCTTAAAATAACTGCTCTGCTTAAAAACTGTGTGAAACATACTAACTTGCTCTGAGGAAATTTGCTAAGCACTTGACTAACAATCTGCTGAGGTCAGCTCTATTGATAAACACCTCTATTTTATGGTTGCAGGACGTGGCCTGTAACATGTGGTTATCTCAGTGTTTGTCGGAGACAAAGCCTGAGAAACAACATCTTGAGTTGGGGGAACGAAAACCTAGACTACAATCGGAGGAAACCCGTCACAACTGGTCCCTTTTGATGACCTCCCTCAAGTACCCCTTGACCCCAGGCTGGCTTCGTGACATCCTGCAAACCTCAGCTAAACCTGCGGAGACCCCGTGACTCACCATTTGGAATGCCCTGCCTGCGAGCAGATGAAATGCATAAATACACATGTCGCCTAGGCAGACACGTCTTTTTTCCTGTCGCTCGGTTTAGAGTAGGAACCAGGACCCAGAATTCTGTAAATTGAGAATATTGCTTGCTTACCGCACTTCAATATAGTTTGATAATCAATCTTTAAGAAACCTGACTCATGTGTCTTTCTTTAGTTAGACTGCCAACAAAAGGACTTGTGGTGCGAATTGAAAGCACCAGAACTGGTAACTTCTGTTGAAAATACTGTCATTTCTTTATTGATGAAGCAATCAGGCCTTGGCATGCAATGATGTAACGCTGCATTTCTTTGATGGTGGAAAACAAATGAACGACTGACATATAAAAAGCTAAAAAAAAAAAAAAGAATACCTACAAAAAAGTTTGTTTTGGGGGATCAGCATTGGCAGTATTCCTCCACACTGACTCTGTGCAACGTTTGCAAGTTATCCCTGTGTATGTGTGGGTTTTCTCACATAGCCAGAGCAGCATAGTGAGAAAAGGTGGAGGCCAGAGTGAAAGACTGTCCAAGTTATTCTTTAGAAAATAAAGATCTTCAATGTGATTTACTACAGTGACACAAGTTTGGTTGGAAAATAACTATTTATTTATTTTAAATCAAGAACTGAGATGAAAGATGAAAGGATGAGACCAGTCACAGTCATGAAATTATGATCCCTGGTCAAATCTTCCCCTCACGTGCAGTACATACAAACCCCCAGCAGATGTCACTATAATCACGCCCAAGCGCTTGTCAATCGCTTTCAAGGAAGCTGTCTCAAATTTCACCACCACCAAGCAAAGGTGCAACAATCCACAGAACAAAATCAAAAGGGCAAAGCAAAATCACAAATCCAAGAATCCTCGAGACAAACAGACAACATCCCTGCATAATGTTTCCATTTTTAACTTGTGTGAACAATATAGAGTCAGGACGGGAGGACAGACCTGAGCAATAATATGGAAATGATTTAACGATGACAGAAAAGTGGAAATAGCTTCATCAAAACTCATCCCTGCCACTGTTGCAGTTACATTAATTACACAAAGTGATGCAATGCATTTATTATAGATCATATAATTCCCCTGGAAAGTGACTTTGAATGTAAAAGGTTGAAATCCTTCCATGTGCGTCTCCAGTTGGATCCAGTAGTTTCAAGTAGTAGACTTATAGCTCACAGAATGGGATGACAAGTTGTCCTCCTCCATGAGCAGAATTTAAAAAGAAAAAAAGTTAGAAAAAACAAAACAAACACACAGAAAATATGTCCATATTAGGAATTGAAGAGCACTTTTCAAAAGTATAATTTAAAATAAATGATGGTTAATACTAAAAAGGTAATTGATATTAGTCTCAAATGGACCAAAATAGACTCCTTGTCCGATTGTGAGAGTTTAACGCTTAAACTGAATCGGACTTTCTAATGTCGTCCATCTGAGTGTTTGATTACACGAGTCAAGACGTCTTACCAGTGACTGCATTAATGCTGACTCCACCGCTTCTGACGCTCCCAAACACAGAGAAGACAGTGAATGTGTACTCAGTTGCAGCAGAGAGAGACGAGACTGTGTGAGTTACTGGTCCGTCTCCATCTGGTGCTCTGATGTTTGTCTCGGTACCATTAAACTGGAGGATGAAGCTGATGTTGTTGTTCACTTTGTTCCACTGCAGAGTGACACTGGTCTCACTGTGTCCTGAAGTCTTCTACATGAGCTGGAGCTGAGAACCACAGAACAACTTACTTACTATCAGTGGCAGAAGTGAAACAGAATGACCAAACATGTTTGTATCTTGTGTTTATAGAAGCACCAATTTAACACAACATACATATAAACTATTGTTGCATAGCAGTTTTATGTAAATCACATTTGCATTGTAATCCAGTGACGTGCCGAGAGATGAGTCACTGATTCTTTCAAATATTTGTAAATGGAGTTTATGAAAACATTGTTTTTGCAATAAGAATTTGCAAGGATGGAATAAGTCTTATTGTGGGATATCAACGCCACAAACATGCAGTATTTAGTAGTAAAGAAAACATATATTACTTGCTGTGTAACAGACAAAAGGCAGTTGGATGGAGCAGCCTTCATCTGACCACAGTCCTGACTCCAGTGATGTAGCGACGCACGTCTCGCCTCGAGTGTCGGGCTGGTTGTTCTCCCAGTTTCCATATAGAGAGTCACTCCCATCAGACCAAACTTTTCGCCGATACAGACCAATCCACACACTGTTGTCACCTGCAACTCTCTTGACCATTTCATTTTCAGCCTCGTTTCGTATGCTGTGGAGGGAAGAGTAGCAGATCTCCATCGTACTGTATGTAAAACAAATTCACAGATTCATGGATGGAATGAACAAATTAGTGAGTTCATACGGTACCTGGCCAGATCGACATAATTCTCTCTGCAGAACCTTTGAGCTTCTGTCCAAGTGCTTAATGTTTCAGTCCTAACAAAGGTTGCTTTTCCATTCCATGTACCTGGAAATATAGACACTTTTTTTCTTTAAGAAACAAAGAAGGAGTTCTTCTGCTATTTGCTGTGAATCAAAAGAAAAGAAAAAGCTGAATATTTGACAGTAGTTTCTAAGGCAGTGACTTATTCTACACATTTACACACAGCCTGAAGTATTGACATTTCTGGAAGCTCTTGTCAAAAAGTAATGCTTTTAAAATGTTACTCTTTAAAAAAACTCACCACTGAAGCACACAGACTGAAGTTTGGAACTGCAATACCCGTCATTCCATTGGTCATTGTATGACGTCCTAAGTACTCCACAGTTTTCTCTTCCATCCACATTGTTCGGCTCACCACTGTACCAATTTCTATACGTCGCCTCTCCCTCGCCATAGAAGCTGCTGTCATTTAAGGACCACATCCAGCTGTTTTGCAAGTCATCATGAAGACCAATCCAGGCTTTTCCTGCTCAAATAAAAGATGTTGATTCGGTCAAAAACAAGAGAATTGAAACTTTCCATTGTGGATTATTCTGTGTGTGTTGGAGCCATTTGAGACTATCAATGTTCTTTGTCAAATTGGTGCAAACTTAAGTGATGATAAGAAATACTATTTAAAGTTTTCCTATTTTTGTGTTTTTTTAGTTATTTTGATCATTAGAAATGTGTGGATCTCTCCTCCTCCTCCTCGCCAGGCCTTCCTCCTTAGAATCAGGAGGAGGTGAAGCTGTGAGTGTGGAAGGAGGAGGGAGTGACCGTTTGTCTACCACAGGCACACAAGCCTGTACAAACTAGAATTTATGTTAAGTATTTGTATTATTTAAGAAAGCAAACCTAAGAGAATATTTTTGTTTGTTTCAATAAATAGTGCATCTTTATTGTGAAACCTGGAAAATCTCTCTGCGAGTGTTTTTTACTTTCTGCGAGTCGAAAATCTCCTCAATGTGCAACTCTAAATTTAGATTTTTGGGACGAAAGACGCCACAACAGTGTGTGTCAAATACGGTGCAAGTATTCAGGACTCACCAGTATCGCTCGAAGTTGTGTTTCCAACTGCATCAACGTCAGCTGCACTTTCAATAGTGACCAGATCAGTGAAGTCATCCCTGCACACACGCTGAGCGTTTGTCCAGCTCAGAGGAGTATTTACAAAGTTGTAGTGAGTTTGGCCAGAACCTACATTGGTGATCACTCCTAAAGCAAAACAGAATATACAATGTATTAATCAAGAGTATGCTCCGTTTGATTTGCTCTTCATCTGTCACTATTTTCCTGTTTGGATGTTTTTCTTTCCATCCCCTTTGCTTCCTGTTTTCTCCTGAAACACACCCATCCTCCGCAGGGGCCTTGTCATCCTAACAAGGTGCAGCAACACTTTAGAAACATGAGCTACAGATGTAATTGCCTATTTAAAATTGCACCAACCTGTGAGAACAAAAAGCACCAGTCCCCTCTCCATGAGGTAAACCTTTGAAAAGATGCAAAAATAAAGTATTCTTTCATTTTAAAGCTTAATTCCTGATCACATTATTCATGTACATGCCACATCTGACATGGAACATTAGGAAACGTGTCATAAAAAAATTCATATTAATCTAAAAAATAACCTTTTTAATAATATAGTATAGTAGTATAATAACCTAAATATACTGGACTCACCATTGTCTCTGGAACCTCCGGAGCTCTTGGGAACACCGACAGTGGCTAAAGGCTGGTTTGGCTCCTATCAGTTTTCAGCAGCTGTGACTGAACAAAGTGTCGCTCTGTTGCTGTATATTCTGTGTTTTTTCTTCTTCCTCATGTGTCTGTGTGCTGGGAGGAGTCAACAAGACCTGCACTGGAGCTGAGCTGCACACCTGAGAGTATGTAAATAAGTAAGTACGTAAGTAAGTAAATTTTATTTCTATAGGGCTTTTCACAGACACGGAGTCACAAAGTGCTTCACAGTAAAAACAGATGAAAACAGATAAGAGAGAAAAAACATCTTAAAAACACAACAAATGCCGTCAGTCGACAGCGTGGGTCGATTAGACTAGAATGTTTTGGCAAACAAATGTGTTTTTAGGCACTTTTTAAAGATGTCCGCTGAGTCCAGGGAGCGCAGGTCCAGTGGGAGTTCATTCCAAAGTCGGGGTGCGGCAGCTTGGAGTGATGGGTCTCCCCGGGTTTTAAAGCAAGTATGTGGAACTTTTATTAGGTTCTGCCCAGAACGATCTCGAGAACCGAGTCGAGCTGTAGGGCTTTATGAGGTCAGCAATGTAAGGAGGAGCTGGACCATGTAGGGCTGGAAAAGTTAGCACCAAGATTTTATATTGAACACGAGACTCAACAGGGAGCCAGTGAAGAGATCTTAACACAGGGGGGGGGGATGGGCCCTCCTGTTGGTGCTGGTCAGAAGTCTGGCGGCTGAGTTCTGGACTAACTGGAACCGAGCCAGCTCTTTTTTGTTGAGTCATGTAAAGAGGCATCATAGGCCTCGTTTCCACTGCACGGTACCGCACGGTACGGTAAACAGCGTACCCACACCCAACTCTGTTGCTCCGTCCCACCGCAGAGGGTTGGGGTTGTGAACGGCTGCATGATGACGCAGGTATGTGACATCATCACGTGACAGTAAACACTGCGGGAGCAGCCACAACAAACATTTGTTGCGTTGCAGCTGAGACGTCTGAGTAAAGGCCCCTGCATCCTCCTATTAGAACCCAGAAGAACTGAAGAAAAGCTGGTCGATGTGCCAACGTTTGTTGTTGTTGTTGTTCGGCAAGATGCTGGAGCGGCGACCTTTCTTCTTGTTCTTATAGAGCAGGGGCGGCCAAACAGTCAGAGACAAAGAGCCACAAGAATTACAGTACGTTGGTAGTACAAAGAACTACATTATACACATGTAGGATCACAATCAAACTCCCTCTCTCCCACAACTTGAAAAACTGATTTTCTCTTATTTCTTAGCAGTAGTTTACAGGGTTACCATAAGCGACACTTTCTAGTCTTGCATTTCCTCCTGTTCAAACTGTTCTAACTTTCGTCACCGTGAAGATGTGCAAACACACAAGACGGACATGAAACTCATAGATTTACATTGATGGGCAATTTCAGGGAGTCCAGTCATCCTTCTATGTCACATTGCACAAGAGATTACAAGAAATATAACCTCTGAGTTAAAGGTTTTAAATCATTCTTGCTGCATTTTACTTTTGTCTTCTCATACTTAGAACAGCTTCCTGAAAACAGCATCTTACCAGTGACTGCATTAATGCTGACTCCGCTGCTTCTGACGCTCCCAAACCCAGAGAAGACAGTGAATGTGTACTCAGTTGCAGCAGAGAGACATGAGACTGTGTGAGTTACTGGTCCGTCTCCATCTGGTGCTCTGATGTTTGTCTCGGTACCATTAAACTGGAGGATGAAGCTGATGTTGTTGTTCACTTTGTTCCACTGCAGAGTGACACTGGTCTCACTTTGTCCTGAAGTCTTCTACATGAGCTGGAGCTGAGAACCACAGAACAACTTACTTACTATCAAAGGCAGAAATGACCCTGAAGGACCAAATGTGATGGACACAATCATGCAGCTATCTATTACCTTATGACATTATGTTTTAATGGGATGTTGACGTATAACATCAGTAAAATATATCCACTGCTGTAATCCAGTATTGTACGGTGAGTTTTATATCAGATGAGCCACTCACTCCTTCATAGCCAAATTTACAAAAATATGAGCCCAGTAGGAGAAAATTCAATTTGCCATTCAGTTCCCGGCTATCACGCTAACCACTGAACGTATTTCATTTCTCATATCACAGTTCTGCACACATGCACGCATAATAAAAGTACGTATTTCACCAAAGTACATAGTTCAATGTGTTTCAGCTCGGACTTTACTTTTTGTTCCCCAACAAGTTTTTTTTTTTTTTTTATTCTGGGGACCCGCTTTGCTCCATGCTGGTGTACTGAGCCAGGCACCAGAAGACTGTTAGATACAACAAAACACTTCACTTGGATCTGATTAATTACACATCACACACAGTCTCACCAGGTTGGATTTGCTCTTCATCTGTCACTATGTTCTTGTTTGGAGGTTTTTCTTTCCATCCCCTTTGCTTCCTGTTTTCTCCTGAAACACACCAATCCTCCTCAGGGGCCTTGTCATCCTAACAAGGTGCAGCAACACTTTAGAAACACATCAAGAAGAAACATGAAGAATAACAAGTTTTTCAACAAATAAAAGGAAAAATCCTATTTATTTCTCATGTGGATCGAATGTTCTATTGTCTTTTTTCCTTCTATATTATATATTTTTTTTCTTACTAAGAAACATTTTCAAATTGATTTTTATTTTGAAGGAGCTCAGTGGTATGTGAGTACTGCAGTGGGTACTCCATATAAATTCATGTTCTGTGTTCCTCGATGCTCGTGTTGCAAACATCATAGGTTTTGTTCTAACGTGTGAAATTCTGTTAGTTAAATCCCATCACAAAGCAGGAATACAGGTACTAAGTTGATATATTCTTTTCATTTAGCCCAGGGTCAATAACCTGAGAAGATGACTATAGACTTCTACACTGAGTATTATGAACTTTGTACTATGTGATTACATAACACCTTCACCAACAGCAGGTTCCTCATTATTTCTGCTTATTTGCATCTTTTGATGCAACATGTCATGTCGTGCCGTCAGTCAAACAAATGTCTCATGTCCTCACACTGTTAGTATCACAGATCAGATCATTTCCTCACCTCTCGTTTGAATAACTAGGGAATATTCCCTGTTTGCCGTGTAGGTATATTCTACAAGCTTTTCATTGTGTAACATCTCCACCATTGATGATGCTTTTGTGTTCTATGTTTCTGTAGCTCTCACTTCTACAAGCTGCTCAGAGACAAAGTTTATCACATTAACTAACAAGATTTCTGTCAGATTGACTGGATTCTTCAACCCTTGAGGAGAACAAACACACACAGAAACGGATTCAGTCGGTCCTATGCTGTACGCTAGAAGGTGAAACAATAGTTCAACTGCAGTTAGTGAGCCGTAAATTCATTGTAGTCCGGCGAGGCTAAAACACATTATTGCCTCTGATTATACAAATCAAATATATAAGTTGTTGGTGAAAAGTATTCATATATGTGTGTGCCATGTGCACCAGACAGGAGGAAGCCTAACTTTGAGTTTGCGTATCTTTGTAAATAAAGTGACTCAGTTCTCACCTTAGGTTTCCATATACATTCTTTTTTACCTGGAAACAGTTCATTTCCCATCTTGAAGTTTTACTTTTCAGCTGGAATTCCCGTCCTGACTTCTCCTGAAGCCTTGTAGTTTCTGTTTATACCGGGTGGGCGAGTCTCTGTTGGCCCACTTCCATCCTTTACACAGCCCTGTGATTCCGCTCACCAGAGGGCGCTCTTCATGCTTCTTTTCAACTCATATGCTCACAAACACATCAACATCGCCAAATGCTGCATGACCTGGAAGGAACTGACTGGGAGAGCATTTCTGACCTGAAGGTTATCAGTAAGTAAACTAAAGTCTCCCATATGGTCTAGCGGTTAGGATTCCTGGTTCTCACCCAGGCGGCCCGGGTTTGATTCCGGTATGGGAACGAGTGTTTTTGCAAATTTCTCCACATGCGAGATCAATAAAGGGATATCTTATCTTAAAGAGCTGCACTCCCGGTCAGGGAATTGAACCCCTACCTCCCACGTGACAGGCAGGGATACTCGCCACTATACTAACGAGAAGATGTTGCTATGTGTTGTTGTCATGTGTCTGTTACCACACTTTGTGACATCAGGTCCAGATGTTCCCCAGCTGTCATGAAGCCACTCTTCTGTAAATCCAGCATTAGTTCAACAGGTGAGGAACACCTGTACGATGCCATCTGCTCTCTGAGTTTCACTTCAACAAGTTCCAGGAATGTGAACTCAGGGCTTCTTGAACTGAAGCTTTAGAGAAACTGTCATGGCAGCTTTGTCCACTAGGATGGAAACTTGTGGAAACAAATCATGTGACTTTGCTTTCCCCTCATCTCCCTCGTGACAGGCGGGGATACTCTCCACTATACTAACGAGGAGGTTGTTTCTCAAATATTATGAGAACCTTCATCCATAAAAACTCTGGACTTCACTTGGTACCAATAGATTGAGGACAGAGGAGAGTAGGAGAGCTGAGAGTGCTGCAGCTCCCCCTGTAGGATGGTATATGAACTGCATATCTTCCACTTCAAAGGTCTAGAAATCAGTGTGTGACAATCAAAGGTAAAATAGGAGGGTTTTTTTTTTCAAGTTAAAGTGACCATCAAAGTGAGAATAGGAGTTTTTTCAAATTAAAGTGACTATAAAAGGGAAAATAGGATTTTTTTTTAAATTAAAGTGACTAGCAAAGTGAGGATATGAGTTTTTTTTCAAATTAAAGTGACTATCAAAGGAAAATATGAGGGTTTTTTTTCAAATTAAAGTGACTATCAAAGTTAGACTATGAGTTTTTTTCAAATTAAACTGACGATCAAAGTGAGAGTAGGAGCTTTTTTCAAATTAAAGTGACTAACAAAGGGAAAATAGGAGTTTTCTTTTCAAATTAAAGTGACTATCAAAGTGAGAATAGGAGTTTCTTTCAAACTAAAGTGACTATCAAAGGGAAAATAGGAGGGTTTTTTTTCAACTTAAAGTGACTATCAAAGTGAGAATATTTGTTTTTTTTCAAATTAAAGTGACTATCAAAGGTAAAATTGGATTTTTGTTGAAATTAAAGTGACTATCAAAAAGAAAATAGAAGATTTTTCAAATTAAAGTGACGATCAAAGGAAAATATGAGTTTTTTTTCAAATTAAAGTGACTATCAAAATGAGAATATTAGTTGTTATTTTTAAATTAAAATGACTATCAAAAGAAAATATGAGTTTTTTTTCAAATTAAAGTGACTATCAAAGTGAGAATATGAGTTTTTGTCAAATTAAACTGACTATCAAAGTGAAAGTAGGAGCTTTTTTCAAATTGAAGTGACTATCAAAGGGAAAATAGGAGGTTTTTTTTCAAATTAAAGTGACTATCAAAGGAAAATATGAGGTTTTTTTTCAAATTAAAGTGACTATCAAAAAGAAAATAGAAGATTTTTCAAATTAAAGTGAAGATCAAAGGAAAATATGAGAGTTTTTTTTTCAAATTAAAGTGACTATCAAAATGAGAATATTAGTTTTTTTTAAAAATTAAAATGACTATCAAAGTGAGAGTAGGAGCTTTTTTCAAATTAAAGTGACTATCAAAGGGAAAATAGGAGTTTTCTTTTCAATTTAAAGTGACTATCAAAGTGAGAATAGGAGGTTTTTTTGAAATTAAAGTGACTATCAAAGTGAGAATATGAGTTTTCTTTCAAACTAAAGTGACTATCAAAGAGAAAATATGAGTTTTCTTTTCAAATTAAAGTGACTATCAAAGGGAAAATAGGATTTTTTTTCAAATTAAAGTGACTATCAAAGGGAAAATAGGATTTTTTTTCAAATTAAAGTGACTATCAAAGTTAGAATATGAGTTTTTTTCAAATTAAACTGATGATCAAAGTGAGAGTAGGAGCTTTTTTCAAATTAAAGTGATGATCAAAGTGAGAGTAGGAGCTTTTTTCAAATTAAATTGACTAACAAAGGGAAAATAGGAGTTTCTTTTCAAATTAAAGTGAATATCAAAGTTAGAATAGGAGTTTTTTTCAAATTAAAGTCACTATCAAAAAGAAAATAGATTTTTTTTCAAATTAAAGTCACTATAAAAGGGAAAGAAGAAATTTTTTTTCAAGTTAAAGTGACTATCAAAGTGAGAATATGAGTTTTTTTCAAATTAAAGTGACTATCAAAGTTAGAATACGAGTTTTTTTCAAATTAAAGTGACTATCAAAAAGAAAATAGTTTTTTTTCAAATTAAAGTGACTATCAAAGTTAGAATACGAGGTTTTTTCAAATTAAAGTGACTATCAAAAAGAAAATAGATTTTTTTTCAAATTAAAGTCACTATAAAAGGGAAAATAGAAGTTTTTTTTAAAGTTAAAGTGACTATCAAAGTGAGAATATGAGTTTTTTTCAAATTAAAGTGACTATCAAAGGGAAAATAGGAGTTTTTTTCAAATTAAAGTGACTATCAAAGTGAAAATATGAGTTTTCTTTCAAATTAAAGTGACTATCAAAGGGAAAATATGAGTTTTCTTTTCAAATTAAAGTGACTATCAAAGTGAAAATAGAATTTATTTTCAAATTAAAGTGACTATCAAAGTGAAAATAGGAGGGTTTTGTTTTTCAAAATAAAGTGACTATCAAAGGAAAATATGAGGTTTTTTTCAAATTAAAGTGACTATCAAAGGGAAAATAGGAGGGGTTTTTTTCAACTTAAAGTGACTATCAAAGTGAGAATATTTGTTTTTTTTTTAATTAAAGTCAAAGGTAAAATTGGATTTTTGTTCAAATTAAAGTGACTATCAAAAAGAAAATAGAAGATTTTTCAAATTAAAGTGACTATCAAAGTGAGAATATGAGTTTTTTCAAATTAAAGTGACTATCAAAGTGAGAATATGAGTTTTCTTTTCAAATTAAAGTGACTATCAAAGGTAAAATTGGATTTTTGTTCAAATTAAAGTGACTATCAAAAAGAAAAAAGAAGATTTTTCAAATTAAAGTGACGATCAAAGGAAAATATGAGGGTTATTTTTTCAAATTAAAGTGACTATCAAAATGAGAATAGGAGTTTCTTTCAAATTAAAATGACTATCAAAGTGAGATTAAGAAAGTACCAGAAAACAATAAAGACCATGAATCATGGAGCCTCCCCCTTCTCAGCTCCAGACTAATCCACTCCAAGTCCAAGTCCGAGTGTAAAACTCAGTCTCAGTCTCAGTCTCAGTCTCAGTCCTGTTCATGCAGAGGTTTTATTTCCCTTTGCCACTGAAGGCAACACACTCACTAGTCACCAGTCCACAGATGAAAACACAAAATCATATGTGTACACAGAAAGTCCAGTTAAGATGGAGACGGGTTGTGAATGACACAGATGCTACTGGTACAGTATGAGAGTCTGACTGCTTTCAAAAGGTCCAGTGATCATACAAGCGTATCAGTCACTCTCATACTTTCTCATGGTTCTATTGACAATGAGAAGCAACAACACAACACTACTGCTTGGACATGTTTGCTGGATCACATCATGGATGATGGATGATGGATGGATGGATGGATGGATGGATGGATGGATGATGGATGGATGGATGGATGGATGGATGGATGGATGGATGGATGGATGGATGGATGGATGGATGGATGGATGGATGTAATATACAGACATGACTTATGTTCACTCTGGAGGTGAGGGCTGATGTTCCCTTCCACAGGGAGAAGCTGCTGGTAGCTCACTCTCTATGTTCCTCTGGAGGTGAGGGGGGAACTCCTGTTCTCACTTTCATTGTCACTTTAATTTGAAAAAAACATATATTCTATTTTCACCAAGATGTTAGTGAGTTAGTTTTACCAGTAAATGGCTGCTCCATCCTCACTTCTCCTATAACCAGGCCCAAACACACACACACACACACACACACACACACACACACACATACACACACACACACACACACACACACACACACACACACACACACACACACACACACACACACACACACACACACACACACACAAGCACACACACACAAGCACACACACCCACACACACACACACACACACACACACACACACACACACACACACACACACACACACACACACACACAGCCGGCCCTCCTGGGGGGTCGTTTGGAAGGTAATAATTTATTAACATGTTATAGATAATATCAAGGGAAAATAGGAGGGTTTTTTCAAATTAAAGTGACTCTCAAAGTGAGAATAGTAGTTTGTTTCAAAATAAAGTGACTATCAAATTGAAAATAGAAGTTTTTTTCTAATTAAAGTGACAATTAAAGTGAAAATAGGAGTTTTTTTCAAAATAAAGTGACTCTCAAAGGGAAAAAAAGAGGGTTTTCTTTTCAAATTAAAGTGACTATCAAAGTGAGAATAGGAGTTTATTTCAAATTAAAGTGACTATCAAATTGAAAATAGAAGTTTTTTTCAAATTAACATGACTATCAAAGTGAAAATAGGAGTTTTTTTTCAAAATAAAGTTTCTATCAAATGGAAAAGAGGAGGGGGGGGTTTCAAATTAAAGTGACAATCAAAGTGAGAATAGGAGTTTCTTTCAAATTAAAGTGACTATCAAAGTGAAAATAGGTGGGTTTTTTCAAATTAAAGTGACTATCAAAGGGAGAATATGAGTTTTCTTTAAAATTAAAGCGACTATCAAAGGGAAAATAGGAGTTTTTTTCAAATTAAAGTGACTCTCAAAGTGAGAATAGGAGTTTATTTCAAAATAAAGTGACTATCAAATTGAAAATATAAGTTTTTTTCTAATCAAAGTACTATCAAAGTGCAAATAGAAGTTTTTTTCTAAATAAAGTGACTATCAAAGTGAGAATAGGAGTTTCTTTCAAATTAAAGTGACTACCAAAGGAAAAATAGGAGGGTTTTTTTTCAAATTAAAGTGACTTTCAAAGTGAGAATAGGAGTTTCTTTCAAATTAAAGTGTCTAGCAAATGGAAAATAGGAGGTTTTTTTTTTTTTTTTTAATTAAAGTGACAATCAAAGGGAAAATACAAGTTTTTTTCAAATTAAAGTTAAGATCAAAGTGAGAATAGGAGTTTATTTCAAATTAAAGTGACTATCAAACTGAAAAGAGAAGTTTTTTCAAATTAACATGACTATCAAAGGGAACATAGGAGTTTTTTTCAAATTAAAGTGACTTTCAAAGTGAGAATATGAGTTTCTTTCAAATTAAAATGTCTATTAAGGTGAAAATAGGATTTTTTTTTCAAATTAAAGTGACAATCAATGTGAAAAAAGGAGGGTTGGTGACAGGGTGAAGCTCCCAGGGAGCTGATGGGGTCAAAGATCATGCTCTAGATCAGGGGTCTCAAACTCAGTTCCTGGAGGGCCTCAGCCCTGCATGTTTTCCACGTCTCCCTGCTTCAACATGGCTGATTGCAATGAGTGGCTCCTTATGGAGCTTTGTGCTGAATGTGGTGATGAACCATTCAGGAGTGTTAAAGAAGGGAGACATAGAAAACATGCAGGGCTGAGGCCCTCCAGGAGTTTGAGACCTCTGCTCTAGATCCAGAGTGGTAACCACCTCATGCCTGGTATCGAACCGATACCCGATACTAGTATCGGTAAATCCCTATTTTATTATCAAACAGAACCAGCTGCTCCTCCATTCTCCTCCAAACTGACAGACACAAGCAGCACATGATGCAGTCTGCACACTCACCTGACCCGCCCCCTTCTCCACTCTCGGCCAATCATAGGCCAACTCGCTCTAACGGTGCGTTCAGGTGACACAAACGAATGGGAACAAACTAAAGGCATCAATAAACCTAAACATTGCGATCAGCCCTCTTTTTTTCAATCAATCAATCAATCAATTAATAAATAAAATGCTTTATTTGTCCCCATGGGGGGGGTAAAGGTCACATAGAGCAGGTAGGCAGGTAGTGCAAATAAATAAATAGATAAAAAGTGCAACAACAGACTACAACTTGGTACTAATAAATAGCAGTAATAGTAAAAATGTGATAATAAAAGCGTGAGTCAGATATAAATACAACAAAGAATGAAGGTCAAAGGTTAATTATGTATCAGCAGGAGGCCAGGAGGTGATCAGAACTGAGTTTTTAGAAAAACCTGTTGTCATTTTTATCTCGAGACGGTGGGGGTGTTGTCGGTAGATGCTGAAAGTAAGTAAAAGTTACTTATAATCTAATTTAGTTACTTCAAAAAACAAGTAATCAGTAAAGTAACCAGTTACTTTTAAACAAGTAACTAGTAATCAGTAATCAGATTACTTTTCGGAGTAAATGTGGCAACACTGCTCAGTTCTCACCTGAGGTTTTTAAAATAACTTAGGTGCTTAAAACAAGAACATTCCAGATGAAATAGTGTGTGCCTGCTTCTACTTTGTTCTCAGCATCTCCATGGCAACAGACGCTGATCCCCTTTAATCTCCTTTAATCTCTTTTCATCTCTTCCATAAGGGAGCCTCTCCCATCTTCTTTGTATGGGACATTTGACATTATTATTTGGAAGAGGTTTTCTGAATCGTTAACAAAAGTCCTAGCAACCTGTTCCTGATGAGCTTTTTGTGTCTGTGCTCCAGCAGTGCAGGACTAGTTATACACCAAATAACTGAGACCCTGTCACATTGTGGAGGGGGGCGGAGCCATGCTGTACTGCACCTTACAGACCATTTCCTGTTTCACTTGTTAACAAATCACATTATGGATCTGATCTGGATCTGAGCTGAATTTGGTCGCTGCCAAAAAGAGACTGAATCAACGGCTTTAACTTCAAAAATAAAAAAGAACTCTCACACGTTGAACCATCAAAATATGAAATAAAATCATGGATCATCAAAAACACTTGGTAAAGGACCAGATATTACTTAAAACAAAGTAAATCCTACATTAGACACTGTGACAGTGACAACCTGTAATGACACAGCTGATCAAGTAGTAGGATTAATAATGGAAACAGAGACAGAAGGCAGAACAGAGAGAGTGGATTCTATTTAGAAAAAATGGACTTCAAATGGTAAATTCTAATACATTGTGGACTATTAAATACTCAATCAATCAATCAATCAATCAATCAATCAATCAATCAATCAATCAATCAATCAATCAATCAATCAATCAATCAATCAATCAATCAATCAATCAATCAATCAATCAATCAATCAATCAATCAATCAATCACTCACTCACTCACTCACTCACTCACTCACTCACTCACTCACTCACTCACTCACTCACTCAATCAATCAATCAATCAATCAATCAATCAATCAATCACTCACTCACTCACTCACTCACTCACTCACTCACTCACTCACTCACTCACTCAATCAATCAATCAATCAATCAATCAATCAATCAATCAATCAATCAATCAATCAATCAATCAATCAACCAATCAATCACACTTTATTGTCATTGTACAAGTACAGCGGAATTTCATGTGAAGCTTGTAAAAGAGAGAGATGACGAGAGGTGAGAAGAGGAGAAAGAAAAGGCAGATTTCAGACTGTGTTCTAAGAGAGGACCGTATGTAATAGGAACAAAAACACCTCAGCACATTTAAAGCATCAACACAGGTTACAACATGTCTCCAAGACAAAGCACATGTGGACATAGGAGGTGGGGTTAGGTTGCAGCCAGCCGCTGGGTTAGGTAGGTGGAGCTCACAGCCTCTCGTAGGAGCTCAGCTCCCCTCCTCCACCTCCTCCACCTGCCTCTGTGTGGGAGGAGGACAGGGGCCAACAGAGGTGGTGAAGCAGTACTGTTGTTTATCTCTGCAGTGTCAGTCCAGCGTCTGTTGTCGTGAGACGGCCTTGATAGTTCTGAACAGAGACAAGTTCCCAGTGGGACGGGTGTGAGGAGACATCAGGGAAGGACAGAGCCTCCGTTTTAACATCCACATCCAGGAGAAATATAAAAAACAATCCAGCTTTCGGCGTCTGGACGTCTGAGGGAATCTGAATGTAGATAAGATTTGTTTTCTGTCAGGACGTCTTCAGCTTTCTCTCGTCCTTCAGTGTCTCTGGTCTCCATGCTGCTCCAAAATCAGTGGCCATTTTTTTTGCGTTCCAGTAGAGCTCTACAATTCTCCAAGTTGGTTTCCATTGTGCGTAAATGTTAAAGAGCCACGTCTTGCGTACTTTTGAGTTCATTTATCACACGAGTCTGAGGGTTCAAATCCCTGCACAGTCCCTCAGTGACGATTGGCAGCCTTCCCAATACAGCTGCCTGCTTCTTCTCCACTTTGTGATTGATCAGAAAGCTGCCAGCTCCAATCAGCAGCAGACCTGTTATCATAAATCCAATTATGTAGAGGTCTTCCACGTCCTCCATGGAAAGAATTGACAGACACACGATCCTCAAGCTGTCCCAGGAGTCGAGCGTGTATCCAGCAGCAAATGTCCCCTCGGGACATGTGGGCTCTCCCTTGCCCAATCGTCTTGTCGATAAAGTTTGGTCAATTGCATTGAGAGACCAGCTGATCAATTCCATGGTTTCGGTTTGGTTCAGATTTAAAGAGAGGCTCTGGTTAGATTCTGACACGAGACAGAAGAAGACAAGAGCAGCAAGCAGGGAAGACGAGGGAGGAGAGGAAATTGGATGAGCACTCAATTCAAGATAATGTATTTCCTTAGATCAGCAAGTAATGAGACACTGCCATCAGTTCTGCTCCTGAGATGTTGGAGACTTGCTCCACCCCTGTGAACTTTCACCCCAGCAGAACCTTGGGGTAGAACTGGTCTGTTCCTACAAGCAGGCAAAGCAAGGTGATCGATACAAAACACGATGGATACCACAGACCTCTGTCTGAACATGAGGCTAAACATCTGGAAGTAAGACACACGGCAACAGACAAGACACTGCTTGAGAATGAGCTCATTACTCACACCTCAAGGAGAAGACACATTTATTTAAGGACATCTTGTCAAGAGAAGAACCATGCCATGAGAGCCAATTGAAGGAAGCTTCGCTTGTCTGACTAGAAACTCTATCTTTGGACGAGTGCGTGTGCCAAGACAACACGCCTCGCCAGTCTATTGTTCCTGACCAAGATTTGATCTGTTTCATTCACTGATAACTGTTGAGCTTGTCCACTTCCACCTGACAAGGCCTGTTGTTGACACTCCACTTTAAAATTGTAAAATACCATTTTCACTATAATTTAAAAAAAGAAAAAATACCATTTTGATGTTCACTTTAATTTTCAAAATAATACTATATTCCATTTGATGGTCACTATATTTTGAAAAAAAAGCCCATTTTGACTTTGATGTTCACTTTAATTTGAAAAAGAAAATTCTGCTGTCACTTTGATGTTGACTTTAATTTAGGTCAAGATCAAAGTAAATATCAAAGTAAAGTGGTTACCACTGTGGATCTAGAGCAGAGGTCTCAAACTCAGATCCTGGAGGGCCTAAGCCCTACATGTTTTCTATGTCTCCCTGCTTTAACAGTCCTGAATGGTTCATCACCACATTCAGCACAAAGCTCCATAAGGAGCCACTCATTGCAATCAGCCATGTTGAAGCAGGGAGACGTGGAAAACGTGCAGGGCTGAGGCCCTCCAGGAACTGAGTTTGAGACCCCTGATCTAGAGCATTATCTTTAACCCCATCAGCTCCAGGGGAGCTTCACCCTGTCACCAAACCTTTCATACTTATCCTGTTTGAAATAAATCGTTTCCACCACTCAGTATGTGCCGTTACGTTATGATACAGTATGGGTTTTCATGTGTTTTCACTGACTAAAGTTGTGGATCGTACTAAAAGTGCTGTACCAATCCTTTACCCTCATGCTTGATGATGTGGACTTGTTGGGTTTCTCGCTGTAAAAACACCAAGAAATGACTGTGTTGTATTTGGTGATATATAAGTAAAGATGAACTGAATTAATGCTGTGAGGCACTGCTGGGATTTGAACACAGGATCTCCTGTTTACAAGACAGGTACTTTGACCAGCTAAGCCACAGCGCCTCCTTTGGGGGCAGTTTAGTGCTGGATTACCTGGTGTCAGATGTTCTGCAAACACATCCTTGCATTTTGTAACAGTCTGAAAAATATGGAGAAAAAAACACATTTGATTCTATGATCAGAATAATAAAGTAGAACTCAGCTCGTCACAGTACTAATATCAATACAAGAGAAGACTGACTCCTCACTAAAACCCAAAGGTTTGGTTCTCTCCGTTGACTTGCATTGGAGGACAAGCTGATTTCTAGATGATTGAAGTGGAAGATATGCAGTTCATATACCATCCAACAGGGGGAGGTGCAGCACTCTCAGCTCTCCTACTTGCCTCAGCCTTCAATCTATTGGTACTAAGTGAAGTCCAGTGTTTTTATAGATGAAGGTTCTCATAATATTTGAGAAACAACCTCCTCGTTAGTAAAGTAGCGAGTATCCCCGACATGAGGGAGATTGGGGTTCAATTCTCCGACAGGGAGTGCAACTCTTTAGTTCACTTACTGATAACCTTCGGGTTCAGATCAGAAATGCCCTCCCGGTCACTTCTTTCCAGGTCATGCAGCATTTGGTGATGGTGAATTACAGCTGTAAAGTATAACTTCAAGATGAGAAATGAACTGTTTCCAGGTAAAAAAGAATAAATATGGAAACCTAAGGTGAGAACTGAGTCACTTTATTTAAGTTACTCAAATTCAAAGTTAGACTTCCTTCTGTCTGGTTCAAATGGCTAATTTGCATATTGCAAGACTGACTCCAGCAGACTCTAACCTTCAGTAGTGGATGAAGTTCATCTGCAGATACTTCTGGATAAAAAACCCTTGAGTTATTACCTCCTGCTTTTATTGAATCTCCAGTATTTAAAGCTTGTAGCTCACAGGTGTGTTTAGTTGTATAATCAGAGATCAGCAGAGTCCATCAATGTCTCATTACCACCTGTGGATTCAATTCAGCAGATGAGAGAGGCATCTCATCGAGATCAAAGAAAATCAAAGGAGATCAGGGTCTGTTACCGTGGAGATGCTCCCTGCTCAGTGTTGTAGCTACCTGGTCCACCTAGTTAGCATTGAGATGAGCGAATAGATATCATGTTAGTGATGCTAACTCGGTTCTGGAAACAAATGTGGCCTTGTACCGAGTGTAGCTCTAGTTGGTAGGTTATTGATACTTTTTCATTGTTAATATTATTTTCTGAAGCCTTTTCACTTTTACTAATACTTTATTGAAACGTCTTCACAAAGCACACATTAGCACACATTCAAAGCAAAAAAAACAACATGTCAACATGTTAGCTTGGGTGCACTGATGACAAAAGCACATCAAAACATTCAGAACATTCAGGATTGGTGTGCTGTGACTTTTGTTAAGCAAACCTTAAGCCAAAGCCAATCGTTTTTGAAAAAAAAAAGAAAAAACTATAAAAATCTTCCCATTCAAAGTGGATGGAGGTTTGAAGAAAAACACAAAATAGCCTCTAAACTTAAAAATAAAACTTTGCAGCATCTGTCCTCTATTATGGAGACGGTACGAGTCGGCAGCAAGAGACAAAATGGAGGCACAAAGATTATTATCATAGGAGTGTAATGGTTCTAGAGTGTAATGTGTAATGATTCTACCAATATAAGAGCCAGAATACAGCTGAGCAGGTCTGGGATGGATTTCTTTCTTTCTCTGCCATGTGTAGTGAACTAGAAATCAAGCTCAACACCACAGAAGCTGTTCTGCCCTTCATCATCTGCAGCCATATGGAAAGGACATACCAGTCAGTCACTAGTGCAAATGCAGAACACAGTTTCAGCCTGGAATGAATTCCAAACTCTCTCTGGGCATGAAGGAGGCCAGACTCTCAAAGCTCACTTTGCTCTCCATAGAGAGATGTTGTGCTTGATAAGAAGGAGGTGGCTGAAAGGTTTGTGAGGATGGAGGAGAGGAAGATGGTGCTATAAAATATGAGGCCACGTTACTGTACATAGTTCAGAAATACCTTGGAGACTGGATGTTCAAACTGTTGGAGGCTTTTAATTTGGACACTTTGGACTCTGGACACTTCATGTTGGCTACAATGGATGTTTTACTGGATTGGAGACATTCTTGTTGTCATTTCTTCTGGATGGGATTCAAACTACCCACCAATGGATGGAAACCTCATCAGTAAGTTATTAGTGATGACAGAGGCTCAGCTTGTCATAGATGCTGGCTGTCTGGCCTTTTCCTTAAAGAGCCTTGTTTTCATTGGTGTCTGTGTGGTGGAGCGCCGGGTCTGATTGGTTATTGCTTTAACGACAGGCAACCATGTTGCTGCAACTCTGGTTTGTTGTCCTGTCTGGGTCCATCATGTGTGGGAGAAGAAGAGTCTGATCTGAAGGTGGAGGTCAGAGGAGAGTGACATCATGGGGGCAGAGGAGAGTGACATCATGGAGGAGAGTGACATCATGGAGGTCAGTGGAGAGTGACATCATGGAGGAGAGTGACAACATGGAGGTCAGAGGAGAGTGACATCATGGAGGAGAGTGACATCATGGAGGTCAGAGGAGAGTGACATCATGAGGTCAGCACCAGAGCTCACCGTTATTTGGAGATGAAAGTCTGACACATGATCATCGTGCTGCAAATTCAGGATTCGGCCTCAAGTCTCAATAATGAAACATCTAGAACACTGCAGCTCAATAAAGGAACATCTGGTTCATTCATCTTCTGGTTCAATTCACCACTTCAGCATCTGGTTCAATTCACCACTTCACCACTTCACCATTTGGGTCAGTTCAATACTTCACCATCTTGTTCAATTCACCACTTCACCATCAGCTCTCCCAGTTTTCCCCCGTAACAAAAAAGTTCCTGGTCCAGGTCCATTTTTGTCATACTAGTACACACAGTCTCCTCCTAAGTTTATTTTAGATTACAAACTTAGTGTGGAAAGTGGCGTACGCATCTTTCAGGACCTGTTTTGTCATAATCCACCTTTATAAATGAGGCCAGACATTGTTCTGGCTCCATCATGTTCCTGGTCCAGGATCAGTTTAACATCCAGACCCAGAGCATCGAGTGTTTTTAGGAGAAAATCATGAAATGTGTCAGCGTTGCTGTTTGAAAGCTCCTCAAAGTGAATAAAGCCCCGATACTGTTGGTTGAGTCCTTTTGCTTCTTGAAGATGTTGCTGGTTGGTCTGGGAGGAGGATTCTCACACACAATGTCAGAACCTCTTTGGAAATTTAACACAATGGATCATGGTTGATGACCAAAGGGCTCGTTGGGGAATTGAACCCGGGACCTCTCGCACCCGAAGCGAGAATCATACCCCTAGACCAACGAGCCGACATGTTGAAGAAGCTAAAGGACTCCAGTGATGTCATAAATAATTCAGGCGATCAAGACTCTGACACTGTCAGGTCACAGTTTGACAGTCTGGTTCAGTAGCACATGCTCAGTAACAGCGCTCCGTAGCCTCCGCCTGTGCCTGTGGGGGGAGTCGGGAGTGTGAAAGAAAAGTTCCACCTTGAGAGCCGGGACCAAAAAGTGACGGTTGCAGTGGATCCGAGCACCACTGTCGTATAAACGGAGACAAATGTGACTGAAGTTTTGAGGTTCCACTTGTTTTTGTTGTGGTGTAAACGGACCTTAAATCGTCCATATATTAGAACCCTGATTGCTGTGGGCTGAAGATGGAGATGTGTAGTCTGTAAGTCACTGTTGGGCCGAGACCACCATGCTCACCCCTCTCCGGACAGGAGGGTGGGGGGCGTTTCTTTGAGAACAAAGAAAATGTGGTCATCACTGGAAAAACTTGCCACTGGTCACGTGACCTGTCATCTTGGAAGCTGCATCCCTCAAGCTCACCACCAGGGGGATCCACCAACTCCGCCACACCCATGGTCTGGATACCTGAGACCAGCCCAAGGACATGGGCTGAGACGCATCCTGAGTGCAGCAGGAGTCGGACTTGGACGTGCAAGTATATAAAGTCCAACTCACAAAACTCCAACCATCTGCAAAACGGATTTGTGTCAAGCAAGATGCTCGACTTCATGAGAAAATGATCGTTGTGTTTCGTCTGCAACGCAGGGGGTGTGTGTGTGTGTGTGTGTGTGTGTGTGTGTGTGTGTGTGTGTGTGTTTCCGTGTGCCACTGTGCTCTTACTGACCGAGGATCTCCGCTGCCTGCATGACAGCAGGGGCGGTGTGAGGACATGTGCGTGTCGTTGCCCTGTTGCTGATGGAGCCGCTCCATCACAGCCTCCTCCTGCTCACATCCTGCATACATCCTGCACCTCCTCCTGCACCTCCTCCTGCTCACATCCTGCATACATCCTGCACCTCCTCCTGCACCCCCTCCTGCACCTTCTTTTCCGCCTCCTCCTTCACACATCCTGTTCCTCCTCCTGCACCTCCTTCTACGCCTCCTCCTGCACCCCCTCCTGCACACATCCTGCGCCACATCCTGCACCTCCTCTTGCACGTCGTCCTGCACACATCCTGCACCTCCTCCTGCACCTTCTCCTCCGCCTCCTCCTGCACATATCCTGTTCCTCCTCCTGCACCTCCTTCTACGCCTCCTCCTGCACCCCCTCCTGCACACATCCTACACACATCCTGCACCTCCTCTTGCACGTCGTCCTGCACACATCCTGCACCTCCTCCTGCACCTTCTCCTCCGCCTCCTCCTGCACACATCCTGTTCCTCCTCCTGCACCTCCTTCTACGCCTCCTCCTGCACCCCCTCCTGCACACATCCTGCGCCTCCTCCTGCACCTCCTCCTGCACGTCGTCCTGCACACATCCTGCACCTCCTCTTGCACGTCGTCCTGCACACATCCTGCACCTCCTCCTGCACCTTCTCCTCCGCCTCCTCCTGCACACATCCTGCGCCTCCTTCTGCACCTCCTCCTGCACGTCGTCCTGCACACATCCTACACACATCCTGCGCCTCCTCCTGCACCTCCTCCTGCACGTCGTCCTGCACACATCCTACACACATCCTGCACCTTGTCCTCCGCCTCCTCTAGCACCTCCTTCTGCGCCTCCTCCTGTACCTCGTCCAGCACATGTCCTGCACCTCATGCTGTGCCTCCTCCTGCATATATCCTGCGCATCCTCATGCACCTCCTCCTGCAGACATTCTGGGCCTCCTCTTCCCTGTCCTCCTCCTCCTGCACCTCCTTCTGCGCCTCCTTCTGCACCTCCTCCTCCCCCTTCTTCCCCGTCCTGCGCCTCCTCCTGCACACACATATTATGCACCTCTTTCTGCACCTCATCCTGTGCCTCCTCCTCCTGCTCCTCCTGCTGCACCTCCTGCACCTCCTACTACGCACCCGCCTGCTCACATCATGCGCCTCCTCTTGTACACATCCTGCGCCTCCTCCTGCATGTCCTTCTGTGCCTCATCCTGTGCCTCCTCCCCCTTCTCCTCCTCCTGTACACATCCTGCGCCTCCTCCTCCTCCACCCCCTCAGCCTCCTCCTGTGCCTCCTCTTGCACACCTCCTGCGCCTCCTCCTGCAAAAAGTCTGCATCACATCCCGCGCCTCCTCCTGCACCTCCTCCTGTACACATCCTGTGCCTCCTCCTACAGACATCCTGGACCCATCCTGCACCTCTTGCTGCGCCTCCTGCACCTCCTACTACGCACCCGCCTGCTCACATCATGCGCCTCCTCCTCCCCCTCCTCCTCCTACTGCACCTCCTTCTGCAGCTCCTCCTTCGCCTCTTCATCCCCCTCCTGCAAAAATCCTGCGCCTCCTCTTGCACCTCCTCCTCCCCCTTTCCTCCTCCTCTGCGCCTCTCCTTGCACACCTCCTGTGCCTCCTCCTGCAAAAATTCTTCGCCACATCCTGCACCTTCTCCTGCGCCTCCTCCTGCACCTCCTCCTGCACACATCCTGCGCCTCCTCCAGAGCCTCCTGCTGGATCTCCTTCTGCGCCTCATCCTGTGCCTCCTCCTCCTCCTCCACACATCATGCACCTCCTTCTGCACCTCCTCCTCCACACCCTCCTGCACACATCCTGCGCCTCCTCCTGCACACATCCTTGAACGTCCTCCTGCACCTCCTTCTGTGCCACATCCTGTGCCTCCTCCCCCCCTCCTCCTCCTGTACACATCCTGCGCCTCCTCCTGCACCTCCTCCTCCCCCCTTTACTCCTCCTCCTGCGTCTCCTCCTGCACACATCCTGTGCCTCCTCCTGCACAAATCCTTTGCCACATCCTGCACCTTCTCCTGCGCCTCCTCCTGTACCTCTTCCTCCACACATCCTGCACCTCCTTCTGCACATCCTACTCCAAACCCTTCTGCACACATCCTGCGCCTCCGCCTGCACCTCCTCCTGTGCCTCCTCCTGTACCTCCTTCTGCGCCTCCGCCTGCACCTCCTCCTGCACACATACATACATACAAACATAAAAGTCAATAAATTAAAGCAGTTGAAAACAGAAACTTTTGCAGAAACACAGTAGCAAGTGTTCAGGTGAGTCGGGATCGATTGTAAAAGGAGGAACCGTTTGTTTGGACCTGTCCTGTTTATCAAACTTGTCCTCCATCAACTCTTTCCAGTTGTTATTTGGGCTGATCTGATCACATATGTTGAAAATATGAGCATTAATAATCTACACAGCAGGAGAGGAGCCATGGCACCGCCAGTCACAGGCGCCGTCCCTCTGGACGTCTGGGGGTGTCCCAATGTAGATAAGATATGTTTTATGTCAGGACGACTTCAGCTTTCTCTCGTCCTTCAGTCTCTGATCTTCATGCTGCTACAAAATCGGTGGCCATGTTCCTTTTAGTCTTCCAGCCGAGCTCTACATTTCTCCAAGTTGATTTCAGTTCTGGTCATTCCTCTCCCCAGCAGACCTCGAGAAAGTAATACATGTCTTCATCTGGTCCAGGCTGGATTACTGTAACTCCCTTTATTCTGGCATCAGGAGGCTCAATGTTCAAAGACTGCAGCTGGAGCAGAATGCTGCTACCAGGTTTTTAACAGGCACCAGGAGGAGGGACCACATTTCACCAATCCCTTCTTCCTTTCACTGGCTGCCTGTCAGTTTTAGAAGAGATTTTAAAATGCTACTGCTTGTTTTTAAAGCCTTGAATGGTCTGACTCATCCAGATATCAGAGACCTGTTATGATCATAATAACTATTACCAGAGGTTTGTATTTCTCGAAGGAAATACAAGTGTGAATGCTGAAGGTTGAACAAACCTGATCTCCTTTGATCTCTGCATCTCCAAGGCTCCAGTGCTGAGATCATATCAGATTGAAGGAGATCATTGGCTGTTGCTGTGTAAATGGTAAGATCAAAGATTTTCTCCTGCTTTGATCTGCTCTGATCTCCATGAGGTACCTCTCCCATCTGCTTTGTTTGGGACATTTTTTCAAAGTTTTTTATGATTTGTTCAGACACAGTTAAAGATATAAAAAGGAAACAGCACAGCAGTCATCTCATGAACAAGCTGCACTTTTTTTTTATTTGAATGGCAAATAAGTCATAATAATAATTATAATAAAGATTTTGGATCACTAATGTGTGACTGCCTTCAGCATTCACAAAATAATGCATAATATTTATGGCGCCTTTCAAACCACTCAAGGTCACCTCACAAAGTGAAATAAGCCATACCGTTCCTCTGACAGGGGTCTACTAATGGTACCAAGAACAAGGCTTATTACCAGGGTGACAGAGCCTTTACTCTCCGGCCTTCGGCTCTGGAACTCAGGCAGGAAAACTCAATATCTTGTTTTAAGTCTCGTCTGAAAACAAATTTTATTAACTGGTGTTAACAGCTAACATGTCGGTTAGCATTCTCAGGCTAAAGCTACACAGCCGAAGTCACTGGTGTTTGTGTACTTGATCACGTGCCAATAAGAACTTGAAATTGCCATGTGTTAGTGGTTCTTGGTGACAAGAATCCATCAGCGTGTCTGTTAAACTTGACTCTGGTGGGACTCGAACCCAGAGCCTTTGAATGACTTGTCAACTGCTCGGAGTCCAATGCACTATCCATTGTGCCACAGAGCCAAACATTAGCAGACCTCAGTGGTCACACAGTTACAGTATTTCTGTGCTGTAGTTCCCGTTAAGAAGCAAATAGGAAACTCGACATAGAGCTAAGGTTCTTCCTGAAGAGTTTCTAGATATTTATGAGTATAAAGTACCAGAATGGTGTTGTGTGGATCACAGAAACACTCAGGATTATTTAAACCTCGTTCTTCAGAGAAAACGCTAAACTTTTCTTCCATTTCGGTGTCGTTCAGGCGACAACAGAGCTCAGAGCCCCTGAAAACACAACTTTTTGAAAATGGCTCCAAAGGTGGAAGTTCTTGGAAAAGCTTCAACTCCATCATCATGTAAACGGGAGAAAAAGTTATTTTCTGGAAACTCTCAGGCTCCGCCCCCTTGTAGACAGAAAAATCTGTTCCTGGTCACCATGTTGGTCGTAACTAGTTCTTCTGCACATGCTCAGTAGAGACAATCAGAACAACGTTTCCTCCGTGGTGTCATGACTGACAGTCCATATTCTCCTTTTATTTTGACAGTCACCATAATAACAATCCAACTTGGCCATCTGTCCATGAGAGTCTCTGTGTAGAAATTTTCTTATATTACTTAGAACTACTTACATTAAAGCCACATTACATGAACTCAATCATATCGGTAGTTTAGTAAAAAGAGAAGGTTTCCTGGTGGAGCTCAGACCTTCACGATTCTTGCTCCTGCTCATGTTAGACAGATAAACTGTAATATCCTTATTCCAGCACTAGAGGCTCTGTGGCGCATTGGACTTCTAGCCTGGGAAGACATTCAAAGGTTGTGGGTTCAAGTCCCACCAGAGTCATCTTTATTTGGAGGCAGAAGGTGATCGGTTGTGGAAAAGAGACATGTCGATGTTCTCAGAATTCAGTAACAGCATCACTTCATATCAGAACCGAGCTTTAGCCTGAGAATGCTAACCTAGCTAGCTGAAGAGACGAAAAAATCGCTGCTGCTTCTGGGAGCCGCTAGTTGGTCATAAACATCCATCACTGCTTTGCTTTTCAAGTCTGTTAACACCTGGAGAAAACAGACGCTCTAGTGGAAAGACCACCATGTTTTGGATTGTTATTATGGTAACTGTCAAAATAAAACCACTGTACTTAAATGTTAAGTACGGAAGACTTTTAGGGCCACTGAAGAAAAAAAAAAATTCCGAAGGCTAGAAAAAAAAATAACCTTCATGCCATCTGATAAAAAAGATGGTCAATGGATTCTAGCGAATGTCTCTCTATCATTCTACTATAGATCTGGGATCCCCCCCTCCCTTCTCGTGTCACATGACCCCCGCTTCGAGCCAATCGAGAATGAAACATGGCTGTCATTTCAGGAAATTATGTTTTATTCACGGACTGAGTGTTTCAGATGATGAAAATTATGAAGTAGATAACGGCTTTAGAAGCGATTGAAGTAACTCCTCTTCCACCGTCCAATTCATCCATATTAGAAATCAGCGGGCAGCGTTAAGGCAGTGGCGGCACTTTGTGTCACGATCGCCCGTAATGCTACGCTTAGCAACCCGCTAACCTTCGGGACTCGACGTGAAAAGTCATTTTACACACAAAATACTAGAATGAGCTTCGATAGGCCTTTTCTCACACAGCTGCTAAATCCCATGTTTTCAGGTGCAGTACAGACTAAGTTACGGGTATAAACGCTTTATCGTGAGTTGCCATGACGCGAACCCAGAAATGAGGTCCCTTTGTCGGGGTCAGTCCACAGAAAGCACCGCTGAATCACCGTTTTCACATAAAAACTTTTTTTTATAAGAACTGGATAGTATATGTCGTTATTCATGGTACAGTGGAGGAACTCTTGGAAATTCATGTTCAGAAACATTGTCCGGAGCTGTATAGGCGGAGATGCTCACCTGTGCCACCATCAGGTGGGCATGACAACACTGACTGGCACAGCCTATGACCCCGCAACTGATTAGTTCACGCGCTGGGACCAAATTTTCAAAAAAAAACACTTTATATAGTGAGATATGAAAGTAAAAACAACAGCAGTGAAAACAGTCAAAATGAGCTTTAGGGCCCAAAGGGTTAAAAACCTCCACCTCTTGCCATCAATTCTTGCCTACTACCGTGAATAACTATTGATGTCAGCGCATTTATATTTATTTCATTGATCCTTTGGTGTACCACTAGAGGGAGCCCCGAGTACCACTAGTGGAACGCGTACCACACTTTGAGAATGACTCATCTACACTATACTAACAAGGAGATGTGAGTTCATCCACTGTCTAAGTCTCTCAGGGGCGGAGCCAAACTCTGCACAGACGCTTGTGTAACCACAGCGGCGTGTCACTCAAACTGTGGGGGAGGGGCTCACGCAGCACAGCAGTTGGATCACATGACCTCTCTTGGTGGGAACCTGGTCCTATGTGAGCGTTGGTGGTTCAGTGGTAGAATTCTCGCCGGGAGGCCCGGGTTCAATTCCCGGCCAATGCAACAGACCTTTTCTGAACCCTACTTTGTGAACAGTTGACATAAATATCACACCGTGGGTTTTTTTCTTACTGGTCAACTTATGCTGATTTTCCCTCCTCCTCCTCCTCCTCCTCCTCCTCCTCAGCTTCAGGGTCCATCATGCAGCCATGACAGCCACCGCGACATCAAGTGCACTCGTGTTCCAATTCTCCATTAACGCCGCTGCGTCCTCGTAAATTTGCATTTCCACACTTCTGAGGACACCTTGCAAGTAGTTACTCATGACGTAGGCGAGTACACACTGGTGTTCTAAGAATTGGAAAACGGCCTCTGTCACCAACTCTTTCATACTTATCCTGTTTGAAATAAATTGTTTCCTCCAGTCAGTATGTACCGGTACTTTGTGATACAGTACAGGTTTTTATGTGTTTTCACTGACTAAAGTTGTGGATGGTACTGAAAGTACTGTACCAAACCGTCACCCTCATGCTTGATGATGTGGACTTGTTGGGTTTCTCCTGTAAAAACACCAAGAAATGACTGGGTTGTATTTGGTGCTCGATAAGTAAAGTAGACTGAGACTGAGCAACAACACAACACTACTGCTTGGACATGTTTACTGGATCACATCATGGATGATGGATGGATGGATGGATGGATGGATGGATGGATGGATGGATGGATGGATGGATGGATGGATGGATGGATGGATGGATGGATGGATGGATGGATGGATGGATGGATGGATGGATGGATGGATGGATGATGGATGTAATATACAGACATGACTTATGTTCACTCTGGAGGTGAGGACTGATGTTCCCTTCCACAGGGAGAAGCTGCTGGTAGCTCACTCTCTATGTTCCTCTGGAGGTGAGGGGGGAACTCCTGTTCTCACTTTCATTGTCACTTTAATTTGAAAAAAACATAGATTCTATTTTCACCAAGATGTTAGTGAGTTAGTTTTACCAGTAAATGGCTGCTCCATCCTCAATTCTCCTATAATCAGCCCCCCCCCCCCCCACCCCCCCATCCCCCCCCAAACACACACACACACACACACACAACAGCCGGGCCTCCTGGGGGTCGTTTGGAGGGTCATCATTTATTTACACATGTTATCGATAATATCAAAGTAAGTGGTGTATTAGTCAATGATATCAGTGATTTCATGTCTGTTTGTTTTAGTTTTTTTACTATTTACAATAAAAACCACAGAAAGATTAAAACAGACAACAGATAGATGTCAACACAAATGAGTCAGAACAGAGCAGTCCCTGGAAAAACTAGTTATTGAGGTACAATCAGATGACTGGGAACTCATTTATAAATACAAGAGAAAGTGAAATATAAAGATGTTTAATGGATGACAAAGGGCTTAAAAAATGCATCCAAGGAGAAGAATACATGACATAGAGAATCCAATAAATGATGAACGAAGGAGATGGAAAATAAATACAAGAAATGTAAAACAAAGTTCACTCATATGATGAAAAAATGTAAGAAGAATTCTTTTAAGAAAGTACCAGAAAACAATAAAGACCATGTCAGCAGTACATAGAAGGTTCTACATAGTATCATTCAACATGCTTCCAGTAAGGATACCGTTATTGAAAACAGACACACTTCACAAACTACAGACCCACAATTCTCCCAAATCCTAGAAAAACTCTTCAACGACATACTAGATACATTCAGAGAAATTAAATCTAATTCATTAAATCTAGGTCAAACCAAAATCATGATATTTGGAAAATATGAAATAAATAAACAGGTAAAGGTTAAAGTAGAGGGTGTAGATAGAGAAAAGGTGATTGAAGACAAATTTCTAGAAAAATGTAAGGATGAGTACGAGCACATTACAACTCTACAAAGCTGATTTCCTTTGATCTGAGCGTCTCCATGGCTCCAGTGCTGATCTCCTATCAGATCAAAGGAGATCAGTGCCTTTTGCCATGGAGATGCTCAGATCCAAGATTTCCTCCGGCTTTGATCTCCGTTGATCTCCATCCGGTGCCTCTCCCATCCACTTTGTGATGAAAGGCTCATTATTGTTCTTTATCACAACCTTGGTGATGACGTCATCATTAGATTCAGGTATGCTGAAGCAGGCAGAGAACTAAAACATGCAGGACACCAGCACTCTCTGACCCAGTTTGGACACCCTGTCGTAGACCATCAAGAGACAGCTTAGTTTTATCCTACTGATGACGTGTTGCTGCAATAGTCATCTTGCTCAGTTTCAAGTTTCTTCACTCAAAGAGCCTGAACAGGGACTTGAACCCTGGACCCTCAGATTAAAAGTCTGATGCTCTACCATCTGAGCTGCCCAGGCCTGCCAACACAGTGTTGTGTCTCCATATGATTCTCACTTATGAGTGAGACGAAGCAGACACTGATCCTGACCTCCAAGGTGCAGAAGTGGAGACTCTTCTTGCTCGCTGTTTTGAAACTCAACAAATGTTTCGTCCGTTGTTCCTTCCTGAAGATGCTGAAAAGCTCCGCTCTGGATTTGAAAACAATCAGGAAACATCTGAGCAGACTGCTGGCTGTATTGCATGATATTTTCTCACTGCCTGATTGGCTGCAGGTGAGAAGTTTTGCTTCAGGAAAACCAGTTTTCTCTCCATTTGAAGCTGGAATGAAGAACTGCTTGGTTTTACAGCAAACCTGAACAGGGATTTTTAAAAACCCCGACAACAAAATGAAACAGAATCATCACAGCCAGATTCTGGTTTGAGTTTTCTATCTCATTGAACTCATTTCTCAGAGCAGCTGGATGGAATATTGCAGAAAGTATTTAACCTTCTGGAAATGGAGGTCATCTCCAAACTGTACTATCTGGGCCAAACCTGAAAACGTCCAAACTACTCAGCAGGAAACATCAGGCGACAGTCTTCTGTAGTAATAAGACTTTAGCTGGGTATTTGCTGTGAAGTATTCTGGAATGACAGGAGTAAAATCCAACCTGTCACTGGATGGTTTGTGTTCTGGTAATGGATGGTTTGTGTTCTGGTAATGGATGGTTTGTGTTCTGGTAATGGATGGTTTGTGTTCTGGTAATGGATGGTTTGTGTTCTGGTAATGGATGGTTTGTGTTCTGGTAATGAATGGATTGTGTTCTGGTAATGGATGGTTTGTGTTCTGGTAATGGATGGTTTGTGTTCTGGTAATTGATGGTTTGTGTTCTGGTAATGGACCATCAAAGCAGCAGTTCCATTGTTCCGCTGAAGAAATGGAACTACTGACCATCAGGTACAAAAACAAACCCTGAGCTAAACAAAATACTAACACAATGGAGTTTTATACTTTAATGGTGATTGTGGCTCAGTGGTAGAGTCGGTCGTCCAATAACTGGAGGGTTGGCAGTTTGAATCCCACTCTATCAAAAAGGCATTGTCATTGTGTCCTTGGGCAAGGCACTTTACCCACATTGCCTCGTATGAATGTTGGTGGTGGTCGGAGGGGTTGTTGGTGCAAAATGGCAGCTACACCTCTGTCAGCAGCCCCAGAGCAGCTGTGGCTACAACGTAGCTTAGCATCACTGGTGGGACTGGAATGAATGAATAATGGTCTCTGGATGTGCTTTGAGTCAGCGTGAAGAAAGTACTATATAAATCAAATTATTACTTTTTTCATGCATCCCACAGGCACTAATGGGTACTAATGGGTACTAATGGGTACTAACCAGGCACAGTTGGTGGGAGTAATGATTGTGTGAGATGACTGATTAGTTATGCTTTACATCCACAAGACAAGAGGATTGTTAGAATGTGTTTGAGAATTCACACTTAATATAGACATAGAGCTTTTAGACATAGAGCATATAGATCATCGAGCATATAGACATTGAGCATGTAGACATGGAGCATATAAACATAGTGCATGTAGACATAGAGCATGTGGACATAGCGCATGTAGACATAGAGCATATAGACATCGAGCATATAGACATAGAGCAAGTAGGCATAGAGCATGTAGCCATAGAGCATAAAGACATAGAGCATATAGACATAGAAAATGTAGACATAGAACATATAGAATCCGAGCATATAGACATAGAGTATATAGACATAGATTATGTAGACATATAGCATTAAGACATAGGGCATGTAGACATATAGCATATAGACATAGAGTATATAGACATAGAGCATGTAGACAGTGCATATAGACATAGAGCATGTAGACATATAGTATATAGACATAGAGTAAAGAGACATAGAGCATGTAGACATATAGCATTAAGACATAGAGCATATAACATAGAGTATATAGACACAGAGCATATAGCCATAGAGCATGTAGACATAGAACATGTAGACATATAGTATGTAGACATAGAGCATATAGACATAGAGCATAAAGACATAGAGTATAAAAACATAGAGCACATAGACATAGAGCATGTAGTCATAGAGCATATTGACATAGAGTATGTAGACAAAGAACATGTAGAGATAGAGCATGTAAACATAGAGTATATTGACATAGAGCATATAGCCATAGAGCATGTAGACATAGATTATATAGACATAGAGTATTAAGACTTAGAGCACTTAGACATAGAGCATGTAGTCATAGAGCATATTGACATATAGTATATAGACATAGAGCATGTACAGATAGAGCATATAGACATAGAGTATATAGACATAGAGCATGTAGAGATAGAGCATATAGACATAGAGTATATAGACATATAACATGTAGACATAGAGCATGTAGACATAGAATATATAGAAATAGAGCATATAGACATAGAGAATGTTGACATAGAGCATATAGATATAGAATATGTAGACATAGAGCATGTAGACATAGAGCATGTAGACATAGAATATATAGACATAGGTCTTGTAGACATAGAACATGTAGACATAGAGCATATAGACACCGAGCATATAGACATAGAGTATTTAGACATAGAGCATGTAGACATATAGCATTAAGACATAGAGCATATAGACATAGAGTATATAGACATAGAGGATATAGACATAGAGCATATAGACATAGAGCATGTAGACATATAGTATATAGACATAGAGCATGTAGACATAGGGCATGTAGACATAGAGTATGTAGACATAGAGCATGTAGACATATATTATATAGACATCGAGAATAAATACTTATAGTATATAGACATAGGGCATATAGACATAGAGCATGTAGACATAGAGCATATAGACATTGAATATGTAGACAAAGCGCATGTAGAGATAGAGCATATAGACATAGAGTATATAGACATATAGCATGTAGACATAGAGCATGTAGACAAAGAGTATATAGTCATAGAGCATATATAGACATAGAGCATATAGACATAGAGTACGTAGACATAGAACATGTAGAGATAGAGCATACAGACATCGAGCATATAGACATAGAGCAAGTAGACATAGAGCATGTAGCCATAGAGCATAAAGACATAGAGCATATAGACATATAGCATGTAGATTTAGAGCAAGTAGACATAGAGCATATAGACATTGAGCATATAGACATAGAGCAAGTAGACATAGAGCATGTAGATATAGAGCATAAAGACATAGAGCATATAGACATAGACAATGTAGACATAGAGCAAGTAGACATATAGCATATAGACATAGAGTATATAGACATAGAGCATGTAGACATAGTGCATGTAGACATAGAGTATGTTGGAATAATTCTACGTAAAGTTATCACGAATGGATGGATGATGGAAGGATGGATGGAAGGATGGATTGGTAGATGGATGGATGAATGGATGAATGACAGATGGATGACAGATTGATGGATGGATGGAAGATGGATGGATGGATGGAAGGAATGTTGATGAATGGATGGATGGAGGGTGGGATGAATGGATGAATGGATGAATGACGGATAGATGATGGATGGATGGATGGATGGAATGAAGGATGATGGATGGATTGATGGATCGAAGGATAGATTGGTAGATGAAGGATTCATGATGGATGGATGATGGATGGAAGGAAGGAAGGAAGGAAGGATGGATTGGTAGATGGATGACGAATCGATGGATGATGGAAGGATGGATGGACGGAAGTATTGGTAGATGGATGGATGAATGGATGAATGATGGATGGATGACAGATTGATGGATGGATGGATGATGGATGGATGAGAGGAAGGTTGATGAATGGATGGATGGAGGGAGGGATGGATGGATGGTTGGATGAATGATAGATTGCTGGATGGATGGATGGATGGATGGATGGATGGATGGAAGGAAGGATGATGGATGGATTGTTCGATCGATTGATGGATCGAATGATGGATTGGTAGATGATGGATGCATGATGGATGAATGGATGGATGATGGATGGAAGGAAGGATGATGGATGGATTGATAGACGGAAGGATGGAGTGGTAGATGAATGGATGGATGGTGAGGATGGATGATTGGTAAATGGATGATTGATGGATGGATGGATGGATGACATATGGATGGATTGAACGATGGATTGGTAGATGGATGGATGGATGAGGAAGGATGGATTGGTAGATGGATGGATGGATGGCAAATGGATGGAAGGATGGACGTAAGGATGGACGTAAGGATGGATTGGTAGATGGATGGATGGATGAATGATGGATGGATGACATATTGATAAATGGATGGATGGATGGATTGGTAGATGGATGGATGGAGGAATGACGGATGGATGACAGATTTATAAATGGATGGATGGATGATGGATGGATAGATGAAGGAAGGTATATGAATTGATGGATGGATCGAGGCATGGGTGGATGAATGAGGGATAGATGACAGATGGATGGATGCATGGATGGATGATGGATGGATGGAACAATGGATTGATGGATGAAAGGAAGGATGGATGGATGACAGATGGATGGATGGAAGGATGGATTGGTATATGGATTGATGGATGGATGAGAGATGGATGGATGGATGGAAGGATGATTGGTAGATGGATTGATGGATCAGGAAGGATGGATTGGTGGATGGATGACGAATGGATGGATGGAAGGAAGGATGATGGTTGGATGGATGGATGGATGGATGGATGATTGTTGGATGGATGGATGGATGGATGGATGGATGGATGGATGGATGGATGGATTGATGGATGAAACGATACACCACGGCCAGTAGGAATGTCGTAGAGATCAAACCAAAACTCACTTGTTCATCTCATCAAGATCTAAAAATCACGTGTTGACACTCCTCATCTAAATCCTACAGGAAATCTGCAATTTGCTTTTGTGGCCACGCCTTAAACTTTAATATTCGCCATCAAACAGGAAGTCTACTTTAACTAGAGGTTTGCATTTCCAGAAGAAAATTCAAGTGTGAATGCTGAAGGGGCTGAATAAAGCTGCTTTCTCCTTTGAATAAATCTCCTTTGATCTCAGCGTGTCCATGGCTCCATGGCATCTCCAGTGCTGAGATCACAGCAGATCAAAGCAGATTGAAAGGAGATCAGCTTCTGTTGCAGATCAAACCCACTGAGCTAGTGACATTTATAGACGTCCAAGACCGTCCATCAATCCAGGCCGTAATTCTGGACGTCTATTTGACAGCCAGAACTAGTTGACAAATGACACATAAAATTGATGGACATCTGAGACATCCAGAGTCAGTTGAAAGAGACAGGTCACAAGCTGTCTGTTAAGTCAAACAACCTGTATAATTATTGATTTGTCATTATTATATAGTTTGTGGTCTCATCAAACCTGTTTTAAAATGTAATTTTAATTTGTTAGGTTTATCCTATCAAATACAATTACATAAATCACATTTTGTATTACCAGTATTATGTAAATTATAATCTGAGTATTGTTGCATTATATAGTTTGTATTTTTGAAAAATTCAGTTTGTTTTGAAAATCAAAGTCATTATTTAAATAGAACGATATTTGTGATCAAATGTACGAGTGAAGTTTTAAGAGCTGTATTCGACATCAACTTCCTTCCGTTTAGGCTTTCAAAGTAAAGCTCAAGCTATGATCTCTCCCAGTCACTTCATAAATGTAATGTTGTCAGGGACTGCTGGTATTTGAACCTAGGATCTCCTGATTACTAGACAGGTACTTTGACCACATAGACACAGCGCCCCCTTCAGCACACTTTTAGTGCTGCATTACCTGTCGGAGGTCTTGTATTCTCCACCTTTGCTTGTATCATATACAATTTGATGTTACTTTTAAATTTTTATTAAAACCAAAGACACAAATTCAACAACACTCAAGCCACAAGTCATCAAAACAGGGGCAGTTTTCCAATACCTATACTGTCCGTACTTGTGTTCTCGTGTACCTGTGTGTCCTCGCTCTGCCGACTTTATCGAGGATGCATCGAGATGGATCTGTGTAGGCTTGGGAAGCCAATTTACCCATAATGCATTTGGCAAGAGATGCTGGAGGAGGAAACACACAACGGTGAGTGAAAAATCTGAAATCTTAGCGTCATTGTTTAACAGAGTGTAGTTTTAAGAGTGTTTTAGGCTAGAATATAGTTGTTTAAAATGTTGTTATGAGGTTGTGTTATGGAAATCTTGTTTAGTCTGATAAAGAATGGTGTGTAATGTTCAGTCTGTGTTCAGGGATGACCTGTGTCGACACTGTTCAAACCTCTGAGCTGCTTTTGGTGTCCTTCAATGCAGACTCAAAACAGTTTCAGCCTTTAAGAAGGAACTGTCTGACTTCAGAGTGAGACAAACTCCTGGACAATCATGCAGAGGTTGGACTGGGACTTTGTCTCTTCTTGCAAGAATAATGTAATAAAATGGTCTTAAACTTTCTCAAACGGCTCTCAGTCTGATTCCTGTGTTTTCTGTCTCCATGAGGTTTTCTTACCAGGAAAGGTCTCCTGACAACTTGGTCCTTGGAGCCGGATTCCAACATCCCTCTCGTCTCCAGGATCGGAGCTGAAACGTGCCGCTCAGGCTTTTCCTGCAAAATGTCCTCCAGCTGAATTGTTGTAGGACAGATCCACTGAAAGTGAGAGGGGGACGGAATCCCAACAACAGTAAACAAACAGAGACAGATCCAGGATCAACTGAGACTGAGTGAGTTCTCTTTTGTATGAAAGATCCTCTTGTATGGGTGGGACGGTGTGGACATCCGTCCATAGGGTGAGTAAGGCTGCACAGTGAGGTCAAAGTGAAGACCAGCTTATTCCAGACAAATGTTATCGGGTCAAACTTGTCCTTACTCGGTGTTGGTATTTAAGGTTACCCTGTTTCTGGGAGGTCAAAGTGAATATAATATTCTGGACAAACAATATCGGGTCTACTTTCCTTAATGCTGAATAGGCATTTTTCTGCTACTAAAGTTGGGTGGTAGATATCCAGCGGTGTCTCAGTGTAAAGTGACGAGGACGTGACGACGACCTGCCCTGACGCGAGGTGAAATGCACTCGATTGTGCCAAGGTCAGACCATGAACACACACATACAGAGTTAGAGAAAGAAGGGATGCAACTACACACACGGTGGTGAGAACATTCCAGTGGGAACACATCAACATGAGTTTAAACTAGAGATTTTGTGGATCTAATACGATTTTTTATATATGCAATGAAATTCATGACCTGTTGCAAATGTCCAGATTGACATTGACATGTTATTGGACTTTTTCACAACCTTGGTGATGACATCATCAGATGAAGCAGAGGGAGTTTTAGAAGAGTTTTTAAAATGCTACTGCTTGTTTTAAAAGCCTTGAATGGTCTGACTCCTCCAGATATCAGAGACCTGTTATGATAATAATAATTACTAGAGGTTTGTATTTCTAGAAGAAAATGCAAGTGTGAAAGCTGAAGGTTGAACAAACCTGATCTCTTTGATCTCCGCATCTTCATGGCTCCAGTGCTGAGATCATATCAGATTGATGGAGATCATCACCTGTTGCCATGGAGATGCTAAGATCAAAGATTTTCTCCTGCTTTGATCTGCTCTGATCTCCATGAGGTACCTCTCCCATCTGCTTTGTTTGGGACATTTTTGAAAGTTTTTTATGATTTGTTCAGAAACAGTTAAAGATATAAAAAGCAAACAGCACAGCAGTCATCTCATGAACAAACTGCACTTTTTTTTTATTTGAATGGCAAATAAGTCATAATGATAATAATACTAAAGATTTTGGATCACTAATGTGTGACTGCCTTCAGCATTAACAAAATAATGCATATTTATGGCGCCATTCAAACCACTCAAGGTCACCTCACAAAGTTAAATAAGCCAGACCGTTCCTCTGAAGGGGTCTACTAATGGTACCAAGAACTTTGTATGCTCTGTATTTCATTGTTGTAAATTTTTTTTGTGGTTTTAATGTAAAAGTACTTTGTAATTGAGTTTAGAAAAGTGCTATAGAAATAAAGTCATTATGTTTGCTGGTTATGTAACCTCAGAGACTTTTCATACTTGATATGATCAAGATAAACAGCAGCTCCACCAGAGTATTTCTCTACTGGACAGCAGCTCCTCAGGATATCAGTCATTTGACAATTGGGTGGAGATCATGAAAGCAACACTCCTCTGGATGGAGACTCCAGAGAACTGTTCTGCATCGACATATTTACTCTATTGATGATGTGTTGCTGCAACAGTAATCCTGGTCAGTTTCAAGTTTCTTCCCACAAAGTGCCTGAACAGGGACTTGAACCCTGGACCTTCAGATTAAAAGTCTGAGGCTCTACCATCTGAGATCCCCAGGACACTATTAATCTACTTGCTGCTCTTGATGTTAGACATAAAGCTTGGAGATGCTGGGGATTGAACCCAGGACCTCATACATGCAAAGCATGCGCTCTACCACTGAGCTACATCCCCTGTCTTTTATTTTGTATGTAAACGTAATTGAATGTAGAACTGGACCACATCCTGTAGAACTGGACCTGATGACCTGGAGGAGATGAACAGGAGCTCATCAACTAGTTCATCAATACATTTGTTGGGCCCATTGAAAGTGTTTTCCAACTTTAAGAAGAGAAGGACAAACTTGTCCTTTATGTCTTGAGACAACCAATCAGTCTAATTTCAGAGTAAACATATGAATGGTGGCAGGACAGTCCATCTTTCATCTTTTTGTGTGTGAACATTAGGGATGGGAATTGATACGATTTTTCTGATCCCGATTCCATTTTCGATTCTGTTTAACGATTCAATTCTGTGAACATGTATTACCGTATCCTATTATTTTGTAGTTAGACCTTCTTCCTCTCCATGTTTTCTCCTGGTTGAAGGAGCTCTGTGTCGCAGTGTGTGACGTCATGCAACGTACCGCAACGTGACTTGACGTCATGCTGGGAAATGAATCGTTAAGAAGAATCAAACACATTTAAGAAGTACGATTCCGATGGAATTGATCAATTGGAACCGGTTCTCAGTCAGAACCGGTTTTCAATTCCCATCCCTGGTGAACATGAACCAGAGACTCTGTTCTGTTGTGATGAGCACTCTATTCAAGCTGAAGCAGTAGTGTGGCCAAGCGGTCCTAGGTGCTGGATTGGTCTCTCAGGAGGTGTGGGTTCAAATCCAACCACTGCCACTTTATAAGCTTTGGATGGATTTACTTCCTCCAATCAGCAAGTAATGAGACTTGCTCCACCCCAGCAGAACCTTCAGGTCCTGTGAGTTTGACAGCTTCTTCTCAGAGTTTGAACTCTCCTGCCTAATAAGCATTTCTTCAGCAGCTGGCTGATGTCACTGCCCAACAGTTCTTCTTGTTCTTATGGGTTCTTATAGAACTATGCAGGGATCCATTCCAAGCCAATCCAACAGATCTTTTCTCGACCCTCCTCCTGTGTGAGCTTTCACAACCCAGTCACATGTTAACGGGTCGGTTCTGACCCGAGTCTTATGCTCTGATTTCATTAACATTTCAAGTGACAACATCTTGTTTGTTAACAACAACAATGTAGTTTCTACAATGTGGGCAAGCCACAGTCAACAGTGGTGGTCTTCTGTGTAGGACATTATAGTGAACCTTCCATGGTTACACAACACGTTGCCTTGACTTAGGACCTGAAGCTTGCAGTTATAAGTCCTACAGGTACAGAGGTCTCCACGGTACGTCTCTGACCCCGTTGTGGATGCTTCACCTTGTCTACAACTCCTTCATATTCATTGTGTTTGAAATAAACAAATGTCTTGTTTCCTCCACTCAGTATGTGTCAATATGTTATGATACACTTCAGGTTTTCATGTGTTTTCACTGACTAAAGTTGTGGATCGTACCAAAAGTACCGTACCAAACAGTAACCGTTCGTCCTGGTTGCTGGCACATCAGGGGGACGGGGTGTCCACATGATCATGCTTGATGATGTGGACTTGTTGGGTTTCTCCTGTAAAAACACCAAGAAATGACTGTGTTGTATTTGGTACTATATAAGTAAAGTTGAAGTGAATTAATGTTGTGAGGCACTGCTGGGATTTGAACCCTGGATCTCCTGTTTACGAAACAGGCACTTTGACCAGCTAAGCCACAGCTCCTCCTTTGGTGCACTTTTAGTGCTGCATTACCTGGTGTCAGATGTTCTGCAAACACATCCTTACATTTGATAAAAGTCTGAAAAATATGGAGAATAAAACACATTTGATTCTATGATCAGAATAATAAAGAGGAACTCAGCCCGTCACAGTCCTAATATCAATACAAGAGAAGACTGACTCCTCACTAAAACCCAAAGGTTTGGTTCTATCTGTTGTCTTGCAGTGGTGGACACACTCATTTCTAGACGGTTGAAGTGGAAGATATGCAGTTCATATACCATCCTACAGGGGGAGCTGCAGCACTCTCAGCTCTCCTACTTGCCTCTTACTTCAATCTATTGGTAACAAGTGAAGTCCAGAGTTTTGATAGATGAAGGTTCTCATAATATCTGAGGAACAACATCTCCTCCTTAGTATAGTGGTCTGCAGCATCTGACCAATCACAATCATGGAGAAACTCTGCAGAGTAACATGCTGTTCATTGTACATAAAACTGAATGTAAAAACTGAACGGTGAGGAGGAGAGGGAATTTCCGGCGCTCCCACGCCACGGCACTCTAAACTGTGATTTTGAGTTAAAACTGTGTGTGTCAGCTCGCTGGGAAGACGGAGGGAGACGATGGACAAAAAGAGACAGATGGATTTGAAGAGCTTTTTGAAGCCAGGGCTGTTTTTTGGGCTGTTTTGGACGATTAAAAAGGTAAGCAGGTTTTTTCTTTTCATTTTCTGCTCTGCTGCTGATTCATGAGAGGATTTGTGGCCTTATGGGTGTAACAGGTGGTAAATATTTATTATTTGTAGATTTTTCTCTTCTGAAAGTTTAATGAAATGTGATGAGTGGATACATTAGCAGTGATGTGCTGAGTGCTGAAATATGGTCGATTTCAGTGACAGCTGAGTGACAGCTGTCACTCAGAGAGAGAGAGAGAGAGAGAGAGAGAGAGAGAGAGAGAGAGAGAGAGCACCCTACCAACTGATTCTCCATAAAAAATAAAATTTTGGTCGATTGCACTGAGAGAGCAGCTGATCAATTCCATGGTTGTTTCAGTTCAGATGGGGATGTAGAGAGAGGCTCTTGTTAGATTCTCACACAGGAAGAATGAGCAGAGCGGTTTGGGGGACAGTAAACTCACAGAGCTGATAGAAAATATGTCAGCGCCGCTGGGATTAGATGACACTTCGTTCCTCTTCTCCCAGCTTTTTCTGCTTCAGCTCCCGCCGGCGGTGCGCTCGGCTCGAGCCACTTGGCCTCTGGTGCAGGATAAGGACTATCATGGTGGAGGAAGTTGGAGACCTTGTGGGGCCTTTCGGCACCGCAACAATATCACAACGCATGACCGGTACCTGCACCTACTCCAGGGGTGGTGCAACGCAGCCGTTATGGCCGCGTGCTAAGACCTCCGAACAGGACTTAAGTCATTTTCTTAACGACTGGGTGGTACCATTCTGAATGTTCAGGGGGGGGGGTCTGTGTGGCGCACCTTTGGGAAAGGTTCTCTCATTCAGAGTGGAGTGGGTGTGTCGGTGACGTGTGAGGGGTGTGTTGGTGATGCGGTAGCTGTTAAAGGAGGAGGTGCGGTGATGTCACGGGGTAAAATGTTTGACAGGACGACCGTCATTCTGTGTGGAAAGAATAAAGAAAATCGACTCGACAACTCTGTCCGTCTCTTTTTTCACGGCTTCCACAAGTTATTATTAAGTTATAGTTATTAAGGTATTTATTCAGTCGTCTACTTTAAAATACAAACAAAATCTTCCTTCCATAACAAATTTGCTGTTTGGTTCATTCTGGTCCTACAACTTGTCCTCATGATGAGACCCTCTGAAGAGGAGAACCTGTCTTCAGGGGACTGTGGTCCTTGGATTTCAGGGCGTCTCTACATCAGAGGTTTTACTTTATAAAATAATCCACAAGAAGAATCTTTCTCTTAAATTCACAAAACATTGAACAATGTTGTTGGCAGGATTCGAACCTACGCTGGAAGACCCCAATGGATTTCAAGTCCATCGCCTTAACCTCTCGGCCACAACAACATGCTTCAGAAGTGTTTTATGGCAGTACAAGGTTCTCTGTGTGTGGTTCCTTATAACCCTCAGGTTCAGATCAGAAACGTCCTTTCAGGACAGACGTTCTTCCCAATCACTCCCTCTCAGGTCACAAAGTGTTTGCCAAGGTGAGTGTCCATGTGACACGTGACTGTTCAGCCCCGTTTCCACTGTACAAAATGTGTCTGTACAGTTTGGTTCAGTAGTCCGGTCGCTTCAGTTCACTTGGAACCTCAACCGAGCAGGTACCACGAAAGTACCAGGTACATTCATGTAGTGGAAAAGAAGCATCAAACGCAAGGCGAGTCAAGTAGGGCTGAGTAGGTACTAGTGGCAAAGCACCATAAGTTGACAAGTAAGAAATAAACCCCCAAAAAACATGGAGTGATTCTTACATCAACGCTTCACAAAGTAGGGTTTGGAAAAGTTCTGTTGTATTGGCAGGGAATTAAACCTGGGTTTCCCGTGTGGCAGGTGTGAATTCTACCACTGACCCAACAATACTGACATGTGATCACAGTCCAACGAGGGGATGTCAGGTGAAACAACTGCTCTGGTCCATGAGCCCCTCCCCCGCAGTTTGAGTGATACTCAGCTCTGGTTACACAAGAGTAGATGTAGAGTTTGGCTACTTTGACTCCTGAGATGCTCTGACAGAAAGTTTAAACTACCAACGTCTCCTTGTTAGTATAGTGGAGTGTATCCACGCCTTTCACATGGGAGTCTGGGGTTCAATTCCCAGATGGGAAGATAAAACCTTTTAGTTTTGTGATTGAAAACCATGGGGTTCAGACTGGGAACGGCCCCTTCCAGCCATTCCAGTTGCTAATTTAAACATAAAAGTTGCACAGTAAGACTTCAGTATCGTCTTCAAAACATTATTAAATGACAGAGGAGACACTTCTGCTAAAAACTTCTCTACAATGTTGTGGTTACTTGAGCGGTTTGGATTTGATGAGCCGTCAAATCTCCGAATGATAAATCCCACTGCCTCTCTCCTCTCATTCAAATATATTGGAAAACCAAACACCACGACCAGCAGGAATGTTGTAGAGAGATCAAACCAAAACTCACCTGTTCATCTCATCAAGATTTAAAAATCACACTTTGACACCCCTGACCTAAATCCAACAGGAAGTCTGCAATTTGAGTTTGTGGACACGCATCAAACTTTAATATTCACCCTGAAGCAGGAAGTCTACTGGAATTAGAGGTTTGCATGTCCAGAAGAAAATGCAAGCGTGAATGCTGAAGGGGCTGAATACAGCTGCTTTCTGCTTTGAATAAATGTCCTTTGATCTCAGCGTCTCCATGGCTGCATGTTGTCTCCAGTGCTGCGGTCAAAGCAGATCAAAGGAGATCAGTGTCTGTTGTAGATCAAACCCACTGAGCAAGTAACATCCGTATACGTCCAAGACACGTCCATCCGTCCAAGCCGTAATTCTGGACATCTATTTGACCATCTATTACACCGTCAAGTTTAAGAACTGTCACAACTGTATTCCGAAGGATTCTCCATGGTAAGTACAGTAACTATCAACCCTTAATAAATCATCCATATTGGGGCCAATATGACTTGATACTATGATAACTTTTGTGTGATTATGTACCAATTTATCATAAATACAGTGAAAGAGAGTTTTATTGCATTCAAGAGTGAATTCAGTGTTTTACTGCATTTCTGGATATATTTCTGTATATATTTCTGTATATATTCTGTATAATATATATATATATATATATACATATATATATTATATGTCACCTGGCTAGCTCAGTTGGAAGAGCATGGGCCTCACAGTCTCAAAGTTGGGGGTTCCTGTCCCACACCGCATCAGACTTTCAATCTGAGGGTTGAGAGTTAAGTCCCTGTTGAGGATCTTTGTGGGAAGAAACTGACAAGTGAAATCAATCCACTTTATTGTCATTGCAACAAGTACAATGACATTTCTTTTAAGCTTGGGGAAAAGAGAGAGATGACGAGAGGTGAGGAGAGGAGAAGAAAAAGCAGATTCCAAACTACTCTACAAGAGAGCACAGTGTGGAATTAGGAGAAAAGACACCTCAGCACATTTAAAGCATCAACACAGGTTACAACATGTCTCCAAGACAAAGCTCATGTGTGCAAAGAAGGGGAGAGTGAGAATTCTGAGCCGTACTAATAGGAGGACTCACATGTCCCCGGTTCTAAAAGAACTTCATTGGCTGCCAGTGTCCTATAGGATCAAGTTTAAAGTTCTGGTCCTGGTATTCAGAGCCTTGCATGGTCAGGCTCCTTCTTATCTCAGTGATCTGGTCCAGCCTTACACCCTGAACGGCTCTGAGGTCTGTGGATCAGAACCTGCTGAAGGTTCCACGCTCTCATTTTCTCACTAGAGGTGGCCGATCCTTCCAGGCTGTTGCTCCGAGGCTTTGGAAGGATCTTCTTCCCTCTTTGTGCTCAATTGCCTCTGTTGACACCTTCAAGAACAAACTTAAGACTCATCTATTTGTTCAGGCTTTTAATTAACGACCTTTGTGCTGCTAGGATTTTGTCTTGTCTTGGCCTTTTATATTCTGTGTACTTTGTGATGTTTTTGAACTGTGTTGTGAAGTACTTTGTGGCTTTTTGTCTGTGAAAGGTGCTATATAAATAGACCTTATTATTATTATATGATTATAGTGTGGGCGAGCGGTCCAACGCTCTGGATTTAGGCTCCAGTTTCAGGAGTTGTCGTCCATTAAGCTCCTGATATTTTGAAAACTGGGTTGAGGAATTTCAAAAACCTTTCTTTATGTTTCTGCCCAGTTTTGAACAGGGGACCTTTTGCGTGTGAAGCAAAGGTGATAACCACTACACTACAGAAACTCTGCTAGAGATTAAGAGGGTCGTGTGAAAACATTTGTCTACAAGCAGCAACTCAATCCAGAAGAGACTGGAACAAGAACACAGCTCCTTGGACCGCTTGGTTTCCTCACTCAGCTCATCTCACTCTGAGGGAAAAGTTGTTCTTGATGATAAAAAAGTTCTTCTGAGAACATCAGTCCTCATCACTTTCTGCAGAGGAACATAGAGAGTGAGCTACCAGCAGCTGCTCTCTGTGGAGGAGAACATCAGTCCTCACCTCCAGAGGAACATAGAGAGTGAGCTACCAGCAGATGCTCTCTGGGGAGGAGAACATCAGTCCACAACTCCAGAGGAACATAGAGAGTGAGCTACCAGCAGCTGCTCTCTGTGGAGGAGAACATCAGTCCTCACCTCCAGAGGAACATAGAGAGTGAGCTACCAGCAGCTTCTCTCTGTGGAGGAGAACATCAGTCCTCACCTCCAGAGGAACATAGAGAGTGAGCTACCAGCAGATGCTCTCTGGGGAGGAGAACATCAGTCCACAACTCCAGAGTGGACATAAGTCATGTCTGTACATTACATTCATCATCCATCATCCATGATGTGATCCAGTAAACATGTCCCAGCAGTGGAGTTGTGTTGTTGCTTCTCATTGTCAATAGAACCATGAGAAAGTATGAGAGTGACTGATACGCTTGTATGATCACTGGACCTTTTGAAAGCAGTCAGACTCTCATACTGTACCAGTAGCATCTGTGTCATTCACAACCTGTCTCCATCTTAACTGGACTTTCTGTGGTGGACCAAACAACACAGTTGGGTCTGGGTGAGCTTTGCTTTACCTTACCATCCTGGTCCGCTCTGGAACGTACGACTGGGTAGAACCACGACTAAACTAAGCTCTGAAAAGTCATGATCGTTATCAATGAATGCTCTTTAATCTGTGCTTCCACCATTAAAATCCCTGTTCAGGTTTGCTGTAAAACACAGCAGTTCTTCATTCCAGCTTCAAATGGAGAGAAAACTGGTTTTCCTGAAGCAAAACTTCTCACCTGCAGCCAATCAGGCAGTGAGAAAATATGATGCAATACAGCCAGCAGTCTGCTCAGATGTTTCCTGATTGTTTTCAAATCCAGAGCGGAGCTTTTCAGCATCTTCAGGAAGGAACAATGGACTACAATTTGTTGAGTTACAAAACAGCGAGCAAGAAGAGTCTCCACTTCAGCACCGTGGTGGTCAGGATCAGTGTCTGCTTCGTCTCACTCATAAGTGAGAATCATATGGAGACACAACACTGTGTTGGCAGGCCTGGGTAGCTCAGACGGTAGAGCATCAAACTTTTAATCTGAGGGTCCAGGGTTCAAGTCCCTGTTCAGGCTCTTTGTGGGAAGAAACCTGAAACTGAGCAGGATGACTATTGCAGCAACACACCATCAGTAGGATAAAACTCTTGATGGTCTACATCAGGGTGTCCAAACTGGGTGCTGGTGTCCTGCATGTTTTAGTTCTTTGCCTGCTTCAGCATACCTGAATCTAATGAGGACGTCATCACCAAGGTTGTGAAAAAGAACAATAACGAGCCTTTCATTACAAAGTGGATGGGAGAGGCACCGGATGGAGATCAACGGAGATCAAAGCCGGAGGAAATCTTTGATCTGAGCATCTCCATGGCAAAATGCACTGATCTCCTTTGATCTGATAAGAGATCAGAACTGGAGCCATGGAGATGCTTAGATCAAAGGAAATCAGCTTTATTCAATCATCAGCATTCACACTTGCATTTTCTTCTGGAAATAGAAACCTCTAGTAATTATTATTATTATCATAACAGGTCTCTGATATATGGAGGAGTCAGACCACTCAAGACTTTAAAAACAAGCAGTAGCATTTTAAAATCTCTTCTAAAACTGACAGGCAGCCAGTGAAAGGAAGAAGGGATTGGTGAAATGTGGTCCCTCCTCCTGGTGCCTGTTAAAAAGCTGGTAGCAGCATTCTGCTCCAGCTGCAGTCTTTGAACATTGAGCCTCCTGATGCCAGAATAAAGGGAGTTACAGTAATCCAGCCTGGACCAGATGAAGGCATGTATTACTTTCTCCAGGTCTGCTGGGGAGATGAATGACCTGGTCTCGACTAGTCGTCTCAGCTGAGCAAAGCAGGATTGGACTACCTTGGTCACCTGTCAGTGAAAGGACAGGTCGGAGTCGAACACCACACCTAAATTGTGGACCTCTTTTCAAATATTGCTCAATGAGCTTCCAAGACTAGAGCAAAGGTTGTTAAAACCACCAGAACTGGGTCCATTGGGGGTGATCAAAATGATTTCAGGTTTTAAACCGTTCAGCTGTCAAAAGTTTTTGGACTTTGGTTCTTTAGTTTTGTGAGGCAGGACAGGATAGAGGCAGAGTCCGTAGAGCAAGGCTTTATAGGGAAGTTTAGTTGTGTGTCGTCTTGATAAAAATGAAAGTTAACATTAAGGCGACCCAAAACAGAGCCTTGAGGGACACCACAACAAAGAGCAGCACAAGAGGAAGAGGTCTCTCCAAGCTGAACAGAAAATGATCTGTCTGATAAATACCAGGAAAACTAGTTAAGAGCAACACCAGTGATGTCAACATGATTTTTCAGAGGGTTATTTAAAATCTTATGATTGACTGTATCAAATACTGAGCGAAGGTCAAGAAGAACTAAGAAGAAGTACAAGTCATTATTGGCTGAAAGTAGTAGATGGTTGGTGACCTTAACCAGCACAGTGTCAGAGCTATGATGTGCAGGAAACCAGACTGAACTGTCCCAAAGGTTTGATTTCAATCCATCAAAGAAATGAGCGGGGAAGCAACAGTTTTTCTAAAAGCTTTGATAAAATGGAAATTTTGAGGCCTAAAATCGGTGAAAACACAGGGGTCCAATGAGGGCTCCTTTTAAAGGAGGAAATGGTTGCATATTTAAGTAATATCTGGCTGTTGATCTATGATTTTATTTCATATTTTGATGGTTCAAAGTGTGAGAGTTCATTTTTATTTTTGAAGTTAAAGTCGTTGATTCAGTCTCTTTTTGGCAGCGACCAAATTCAGCTCAGATCCAGATCAGATCCATAATGTGATTTGTTAACAAGTGAAACAGGAAATGGTCTGTAAGGTGCAGTACAGCATGGCTCCGCCCCCTCCACAATGCGACAGGGTCATAATTAGTCCTGCACTGCTGGAGCACAGACACAAAAAGTACATCAGGAACAGGTTGCTAGGACTTTTGTTAACGATTCAGAAAACTGCTTCCAAACAATAATGTTAAATGTCCCGTACAAAGAAGATGGGAGAGGTTCCTCATGGAAGAGATGAAATGAGATTAAAGGAGATTAAAGGGGATCAGCATCTATTGCCATGGAGACGCTGAGAACAAAGTAGAAGCAGGCACACACTATTTCATCTGGAATGTTCTTGTTTTAAGCACCTAAGGTCTTTTAAAAACCTCAGGTGAGAACTGAGCAGTGTTGCCAAATTTACCTTGAAAAGTAATCTGATTACAGATTACTAGTTACTCATTTAAAAGTAAATAGTTACTTTACTGATTACTTGTTTTTTCAAGTAACTGAATTAGATTATAAGTAACTTTTACTTACTTTCAGCATCTGCCGCCAACACCCCCACCGTCTCAAGATAAAAATGACAACAGTTTTTCTAAAAACTCAGTTCTGATCACCGCCTGGCCTCTTGCTGATAAATATTTAACCTTTGACCTGCATTCTTTGTTGTATTTATATCTGACTCACGCTTTTATTATCACATTTTTACTATCACTGCTATTTATTAGTACCAAGTTGTAGTCTGTTGTTGCACTATTTATCTATTTATTTATTTGCACTACCTGCCTACCTGCTCTATGTGACCTTTACCCCCCCTCAAGGGGACAAATAAAGCATTTCATTGATTCATTGATTCATTGAATTGATTGATCGATTGAAAAAAAGGGGGCTGATTGGAATGTTAAGGTTTATTGATGACGTTATTTTGTTCCCATAAGTTTGAGTCACCTGAACGCACCGTTAGAGCGAGTTGGCCTGTGATTGGCTGAGAGTGGAGAAGGGGGCGGGTCAGGTGAGTGTGCAGACTGCATCATGCGCTGCTTGTGTCTGTGTCACTTTGGAGGAGATTGGAGGAGCAGCTATTTCTGTTTAATAATAAAATAGGGATTTACCGATACCAGTATCGGGTATCGGTTCGATACCAGGCATGAGGTGGTCACCACTCTGGATCTAGAGCAGAGGTCTCAAACTCCTGGAGGGCCTCAGCCCTGCATGTTTTCTATGTCTCCCTTCTTTAACACTCCTGAATGGTTCATCACCATATTCAGCACAAAGCTCCATAAGGAGCCACTCATTGCAATCAGCCATGTTGAAGCAGGGAGACGTGGAAAACATGCAGGGCTGAGGCCCTCCAGGATCTGAGTTTGAGACCGCTGATCTAGAGCATGATCTTTGACCCCATCAGCTCCCTGGGAGCTTCACCCTGTCACCAACTCTTTCATACGTATCGTGTTGGAAATAAATGGTTCAATCAGGGAGGAGGCATTCGACAGGATCCCCATTCTGAGCAGAGTGGAGCAGTGGAGCAGAGAGCCGTCTGCACTCATTGATAGAGGTAAAGATGGTGTTGAGGTCATGAGGTCACCTTCAATGACTGGGAGGAAGTGGATCTGTGTGCTCTGCTCTGCATCATATGCATGGATTCTCTTCGTCCAGCCATTCCAGTTGGAGTGTGAGAACTCGGGATGGTGGGCTTTGATCAGAGTGAGGAGTGACTGCTCATGAGCCAGGCAGGAGGAGAGAAACATGATGCTGTTTAATCCTGTCTGTTTCCTGATGGCAAATGGAAGAATGTTGACTTCAGCTCCTCTCAGGATCTGAGCTTTGTCCATTTATTTGGCAGATTTTCATGTTTCTCTTACTATTGACAGTTTGACTCTTATTTTCCAGCAGGAAACAAAAAGTGTCCGGTCACAGTTTGGTTCAGTTTCACTCAGTGACAGTGAGAATCACTCAAACTGTGGGGGAAGGGTTCATGGAGCACTGAAGGTGGAACGCTTCACATTTCCTGCTTGGAATTAGCTGAAGTTTAAGCATTGGTGGTTCAGTGGTAGAATTCTCTCCTGCCGCGCAGGAGCCCGGGTTCGATTCCCGGTCAATGCATTTGTTCTTCTCTTCACCCTCCTCCTGTGTGAGCTTTCACAACCCAGTCACATGTTAACGGGTCGCTTTTGAAATCTAGAAATTTGGTTGGGCTGAACTAACCGTCTGGACCAAAGTATGTCTTTACCGCACTGCCAAAACTTCAGCACTGCCATGTCCTGCACTTACACTTTCCAGCTCTCTAATGACTGTATATCGATCATGTTTAGCATGTAGCCTCGTTACTATATGAGCCCTGCAACTCATTACCTTGTCAGAGGGTGGATTTCCGTGATGCCCCTGAACGCATCACTAAAAGCTCTTAGCTCCTGCAGTTAAAACCCGACCAACTTCGTGGCCTCATGGCAGTTCAGAATTTATAGCAGTGCTTCACAGTAATGTGTCTGCTGTGAGGGGGCGTGGCCTGTGAGTTTGACAGCTTCTTCTCAGAGTATGAACTCTCCTGCCTAACAAGCATTTCTTCAGCAGCTGGCTGACGTCACCGCCCAACTGTTCTTCTTGTTCTAATGGGTTCTTATAGGACTATGCAGGGTTCCATTCCAAGTCAATCAACAGATCTTTTCTCAACCATCCTCCTGTGTGAGCTTTCACAACCCAGTCACATGTTAACGGGTCGGTTCTGACCCGAGTCAACGTTTCAAGTGACAACATCTTGTTTGTTAACAACAACAATGTAGTTTCTACAATGTGGGCAAGCCACAGTCAACAGTGGTGGTCTTCTGTGTAGGACATTATAGTGAACCTTCCATGGTTACACAACACGTTGCCTTGACTTAGGACCTGAAGCTTGCAGTTCTAAGTCTTACAGGTACAGATGTCTCCACGGTACGTCTCTGACCCCGTTGTGGATGCTTCACCTTGTCTACAACTCCTTCATATTCATTGTGTTTGAAATAAACAAATGTCTTGTTTCCTCCACTCAGTATGTGTCAATATGTTATGATACACTTCAGGTTTTCATGTGTTTTCACTGACTAAAGTTGTGGATCGTACTGAAAGTACCGTACCAAACAGTAACCCTCCGTCGAGGTACCTGACACCTTGGGGGGACAGGGTGTCCACATGATCATGCTTGATGATGTGGACTTGTTGGGTTTCTCCTGTAAAAACACCAAGAAATGACTGTGTTGTATTTGGTGCTATATAAGTAAAGTTGAGGTGAATTAATGTTGTGACTCACTGCTGGGATTTGAACCCAGGATCTCCTGTTTACAAAACAGGCACTTTGACCAGCTCAGCCACAGCGCCTCCTTTGGTACACTTTCAGTGCTGCATTACCTGGTGTCAGATGTACTGCAAACACATCTTTATATTCAATAACAGTCTGAAAAATATGGAGAAAAAAACATATTTGATTCTATGATCAGAATAATAAAGTAGAACTCTGCCCATCACAGTACCAATATCAATACAAGAGAAGACTGACTCCTCACTAAAACCCAAAGGTTTGGTTCTATCTGTTGAGTTGCAGTGGTGAACACACTGATTTTTAGGCGTTTGAAGTGGAAGATATGCAGTTCATATACCATCCTACAGGGGGAGCTGCAGCACTCTCACCTCTCCTACTTGCTTATGACTTCAATCTATTGGTACCAAGTGAAGTCCAGAGTATTTATGGATGATGGTTCTCATAATATTTGAGGATCTACCACTGAGAAGATCATGGGGATCTTGTTGCCTCCAACAGGGGACTTGCCTGTCAGGCAAGGATCTTGAGGACATTGGACATTGAGGACCACCAAGGACGTCCTCAGCCTGCCCTGCCTGAATGTTTTGATGTGCTTTGTGAATCCGTGCAACCAAGCTAACATTCTAACATGTTTTTTTGTTTACATGCCAATAGGTATGTTAGCTAATGTGTGCTATGTGACGATGTTTCAATAAAGTATTCGTAAAAGTGAAAATATATCAGAAAATTATAATAACAGTGAAAAAGTATCAATAACATATCAGCTAAAACTACACTCGGTAGAGCGCAGCCCTTCACCAAAGCCACATTTGTTGAAGGAACCAAGTTAGCAACACTAGCATGATATCTGCTAGCTTATCTCAATGCTAAATATTTAGACCATTGGTTCTCAAAGTGTGGCCTGCGGGCCAATGGCGGCCTGCAGAAACATTTCTGGCAGCCCGCCATGATTTTACAGTTGTTATTTTTAATCTAACTGCACATTGCAGTATGAAGCTCCGTTTCATGGTCTTTAATGCCATCTATTGGGATAAGCGGTAATTACAGGATAAGCGGTAATTACAGGTGTCGTTAAGCCCTCACTTGACCTTACTCCCAGAATTCTATGGTTCAATGTTTTTTTTTCACCACTGGGATGCGCACTCCCACGGCAGGGGGTGCAGATTCTGCCAGGGGGTATTTACTTTGGCACGGCACCGTAACAGCAGTAGTGAATATGGAGTCGGAGTGGGAGCTGGGCTCCTCGAGAAAAAAACCTTATATTGGCGAGGAGAAAAGGCGTTTTCAAGATAAGTGGAGATACGCTTACTTTGTCCTACCTCACGGGGCGGATAAAGTCCTGTGCCTGATCTGGAAGCAGGTTAATGCAATGCTGAAGGACTCCAACCTAAAAGGCCATTATGATATCAATCATATAACCTACGACAAATTCACCGGCGAAGAGCACAGCAGTAAGCTTGAAGGACTTAAAAGAGGCTCCACTGCACAGCAGTTAGTTTCCTCAAATCTGTCCAAGTCTGGTGAAGCTGTAACACAGGCTCGCTACGTGGTAGCTCAAGAAATAGCCTGCCGGAGCAAGCTGTTCTGTGACGGAGAATTTGTGCGAGAGTGCATTTTGAAAGTGGCCTGGAGCAAAAAAACAAAGCTCTGTGGTATAAGTTTGTCAAATGACACAATGACATGACGAATGGAAGATCTGGCCAAAAATCTGAAAGAGCAACTGGGACAAGGCATGGAGTGCCTGAGAAAGGGAGCCTTTTCCATTGCTCTGGATGAAAGCAGGGACATTTCCCGTACAGCACAGTTGCTGACTTTCATCCAAACAGTCACAGAGAACTTTGATATAGGCGAGGAGCTGCTAAGCTTGGAGAGTATCAAAGACAGAACAAGGGGAGTCGACATTTGTGATCCTGTGTGTCACAGTCCCGATGCATACAATGCCAAGCTGCCGTCTGCGGTCGGTGTCACAACAGATGGAGCACCGGCAATGGTCTGGAGAAAGACAGGCGCCGTGTCACTGCTCTCTGAGAACGTGGCCACCAACGGAGGTGAGAAAGGAAATAAATATCGCTGCATAATACAGCAAGAAGCCCTCGCTGCTCAAAGGCTTGAAATCAAACATGTGATGGAGATTGTTGTGAAGACGGATTATTTCCTGAAGTCCAGAGGTCTGAATCACCGCCAATTTAAGACTTGTTTGGAGCAATCAGAGGCAGATTTTGGTGAGGTCATCTACTTCTCTGCCGTCAGGTGGCTGAGCAGAGGTGCCACACTGAAGCGTTTTTTAACCTGAGGAAAGAAAAAAGAGAGTTCATGGAGTGAAAAGGACAAGATGAGACACTAAATGTCTCTGTGACCTGGCGTTCCTTGTTGACTTGAATACTTGTCTCAGTGATCTCAATGTGAGGCTGCAGGACCATGGGAAGCTCATTTCGTCACTATTTGACAACGTCAAAGCTTTCCAGCGAAAACTTGAACTGCTGCAGGGACATCTCACCCATTTTCCCGCCTGCAAGGCGCTTGTAGACGACACAGATGGGCGCCACGTTTTACGTCACCTGCGTTCAAACAAGAACCATAACATCCTAAATAAACTCAGACAGGAATTCGACCACCGCTTCTCTGACTTCAGGGTCCATGAGAAGTCATTCAACCTCTTCCAACCTTTCTCATGTGTCCCTGAGGAAGAGCCTGCAGAAATGCAGTTTGAGCTCATTGACTTACAGGAGATGTCACCCAGCTTTAAAGCAGCCAACCTGATCTGGAGTCAACTTCCTCTACAGAAAACTCTGAACCGGCTGCTGCAAGACGTCTGGCCTCAAGTCCAGGCTGAAGCTTGTTCTGTCACACCTGATAATGAAAAGTACTCACCACTTGTCCTCAATCATTATTTATTGTCTATGTAAGGTTCTTATTATTGTGGTGAATGTTGACCACAGCAGAGCAGCACCAGTAAAGTCTGGTTCCACTGAGATTTGAAGTCCAGAGTCCAGAGTGCTAACCATGACACCATGGAACCACAGAGAGCAGCTCAGCATGGTGCATTCATGGACATCTGGTCAATGAAAACACTTCAACTGCTGACCCTGCAACATTTTTCAGAGCTTTTTTAAGTTTGTCTGCAAATTGTGAATACACAGACACTTTGAAACGTACATGGTGATTTAATTTAAATGCACCTTATTTATTTACAGCAACTAACTGGTTATCAGAATAGTTGATTATTTATTTGTTTTCAGGAGGATTTTGCAGTAAAAACTTTGAAGATTTAAACTTGGATCTTTGGAGTCAAAGTGTGTTTCTTTGACCTCAACTCCCTCCTTCATTTCAACTCAAGTCACTGGACTCATTCATCCTTTACACCACGAGTCTCCTCATCAATGTTACTCAGGAACTGGAATCTTTTTTGATAGTGAGATATGAACGTAAAAACAACAGCAGTGAAAACAGTCAAAATGAGCTTTAGGGCCCAAAGGGTTAAAAACCTCCACCTCTTGCCATCAATTCGTGCATGCTGCCGTGAATAACTGTTGATGTCAGCGCATTTCTATTTATTTCAGTGATCCTTTGGCGTACCACTAGAGGGAGCCCCGAGTACCACTAGTGGTACGCGTACCACACTTTGACAATGACTGCACTAGAGTGTCTGTGTAGAAACTACTTATCTTACTTATAACTACTTACATTAAAGCCACATTAAATGAACTCAATCATATCGGTAGTTTAGTAAAAAGAGAAGGTTTCCTGGTGGAGCTCAGACCTTCAGGATTCTCACTCCTGCTCATGTTAGACAGATACACTGCAATATCCTCATTCCACCACTAGAGGCTCTGTGGCGCAATGGCCAGGGCATTGGACTTCTAGCCTAATCTTCAGGGAAGACATTCAAAGGTTGTGGGTTCGAGTCCCACCAGTGTTGTCTTTATTTGCAGGCAGAAGGTGATCAGTTGTGAAAATGAGACTTGTCCATGTTCCTAGAATTCATTAACAGCATCACTTCATATCAGAAGTACCTAGCTTTAGCCTGAGAATGATAACCGACGTGTTATCTGCTAGCTGAAGAGACGAATCAATCGCTGCTGCTTCTGGGAGCCGCTAGTCGGTCGTAAACATCCATCACTGCTTTGCTTTTCAAGTCTGTTAACACCTGGAGAAAACAGACACTCTAGTGGACAGACCGCCATGTTGGATTGTTAATACGGTGACTGTCAAAATAAAACCACCAAGTCCCAGGAGAATATGGACCGCTTTGCACCCTCATAGTCCAAAGCAGTTATGGATGTTTACGACCAACTAGCAGCTGGTTCGTCTCTTCAGCTAGCAGCTAACTAGTCGGTTAGCATTCTCAGGCTAAAGCTACACAGCCGTAGTCACTGGTGGTTGTGTACTTGATCACGTGCCAATAAGAACTTGAAATTGTAATGTGTTAGTGGTTCTTGGTGACAAGAATCCATCAGTGTTTCTGTTAAACTTGACTCTGGTGGGACTTGAACCCACAACCTTTGAATGCACTATCCATTGCGCCACAGAGCCTCACATTAGCAGACCTCAGTGGTCACACAGTTACAGTATTTCTGTAAAGTAGTTCTCATTGAGAAGCAAATAGGAAACTCGACATGGAGCTGCGGTTCATCCTGAAGAGTTTCTAGATATTTTATGTGTATAAAGTACCACAATGGTGTTGTGTGGATAACAGAAACACTCAGGATCGTTTACACCTCGTTCTTCAGAGAAAACGCTAAACTTTTCTTACATTTCGGTGTCGTTCAGGCAACAACGGCGCTCAGAGCCCCTGAAAACACAACGTTTTGAAAATGGCTCCAACGGTGGAAGTTCTTGGAAAAGCTTCAACTCCATCGTCATGTAAACGGGAGAAAAAGAAATTTTCTGGAAACTCTCAGGCTCCGCCTCCTTGTAGACAGAAAAATCTGTTCCTGGTCACCATGTTGGTCGTAACTAGTTATTCTGCACATGCTCAGTAGAGACAATCAGACCAATGTTTCCTCCGTGGTGTCATGACTGACAGTCCATATTCTCTACACTCTCTCCACTATACTAACAAGGAGATGTGAGTTCAACCACTGTCTAAGTCTCTCAGGGGCGGAGCCAAACTCTGCACATACACTTGTGTAACCACAGCAGAGTGTCATTCAAACTGTGGGGGAGGGGCTCACGCAGCACAGCAGTTGGATCACATGACCTCTCTTGGTGGAAATCTGCTGCTATGTGAGTATTGGTGGTTCAGTGGTAGATTTCTTGCCTGCCACGTGGGAGGCCCGGGTTCAATTCCCAGCCAATGCAACAGACCTTTTCTGAACCCTACTTTGTGAACAGTTGACATAAATATCACACTGTGGGTGTTTTCTTACTGGTCAACTAATGCTGCTTTTCCCTCCCTATCCTCCTCCTCCTCCTCCTCCTCCTTCTCCTTCTCCTCCTCTTCCTCAGCTTCAGGGTCCATCATCCAGCCATGCCAGTCACCGCGTCATCAAGTACTCGTATTCCAATTCTCCATTAACGGCGATGCGTCCGTGTAAAATTGCATTTCCACACTTCTGAGGACGCCCTGCAAGTAGTTACTCATGACGTAGGCGAGTACACACTGGTGATCTAAGAATTGGAAAACGGCCTCTGTCACCAACTCTTTCATACTTATCTTGTTTGAAATAAATCATTTCCACCACTCAGTATGTGCCGGTATGTTATTATACAGTACGGGTTTTCATGTGTTTCCACTGACTAAAGTTGTGGGTGGCACTGAAAGTACTGTACCAAACCGTCACCCTCATGCTTGATGATGTGGACTTGTTGGGTTTCTCCTGTAAAAACACCAGGAAATGACTGTGTTGTATTTGTTGATATATAAGTAAAGTTGAACTGAGTTAATGTTGTGAGGCACTACTGGGATTTGAACCCAGGACCTCCTGTTCACTAGACAGGCACTTTGACCAGCTAAGCCACAGCACCTCCTTTGGTGCATTTCAGTACTGCATTACCTGGTGTCAGAACTTGTTGAAGTGAAACTCAGAGAGCAGATGGCATTGTACAGGTGTTCCTCACCTGTTGAACTAATGCTGGATTTACAGAAGAGTGGCTTCATGACAGCTGGGGAACATCTGGACCTGATGTCACAAAGACTCCACATTGTGACATCACTGCAGGAGGAGCTGCAGGAGCAGGTACAAGATGTGTGCAGGATGTGTGCAGGAGGAGGCGCAGGAGGAGGGGCAGGAGGAGGTGCAGAAGGAGGCGCAGGATGAGGCGTAGGATGTGTGCAAGAGGAGGCGCAGGAGGAGGCACAGTAGGAGGCGTAGGAGGAGACGCAGGATGTGTACAGGAAGAGGCGCAGCAGTAGGTGCAGAAGGAGGCACAGGATGAGGCATAGGATGTGTGCAGGAGGAGGCGCAGGATGTGTGCAGGAAGAGGAGGAGGAGGCACTGGAGGATGTGAAGGAGAAGGCACAGGATGTATGCAGGAGGAGGCGCAGGAGGTTTACAGGAGGAGGTGCAGGAGGAGGCGCAGAATGAGGTGAAGGATGTTTACAGGAGGAGGCGCAGGATGAGGTGCAGGATGTTTGCAGGAGGAGGAGGAGGTGCAGGATGTGTGCAGCAGGAGATGCAGGAGGAGGTGCAATAGGAGGTCAAGGATTTGTTTAGGAGGAGGCACAGGAGGAGGTGCAGGAGGAGGTCAAGGATCTGTGCAGGAGGAGGCGCAGGAGGAGGTGCAGGATGGGGTGCGGGATGTTTGCAGGAGGAGGCACAGGAGGAGGTGCAGGGTGTTTGCAGGAGGAGGTGCAGGAGGAGGCGCAGGAGGAGGTGCAGGAGGAGGTGCATGAGCAGGTGCAGGAAGAGACGCAGGAGGAGGCGTCTAGGAGGAGGCATCTAGGAGGAGTCGCAGGATGTGTGCAGGACGAGGCACAGGAGAAGGCACAGTAGGAGGTGCAGGAGGGGGCGCAAGAGGAGACGCAGGATGTGTACAGGAAGAGGTGCAGGAGGAAGTGCAGAAGGAGGCACAGGTGGAGGAGGAGGCACAGGATGTGTGCAGGTGGAGGTGCAGGATGTGTGCAGGAGGAGGTGCAGGATGTGTGCAGGAGGAGGCTCAAGGTGTAAAATGTCTAAAAGCTGGATTTGGACCATGTAGAAACACAACAAATTAGAGAAAACACTACCAAATTCAATCTTTCAATAAAACCTGAACCAGCCGTCAGTACCTGTAGGCCACAATGAGGACAAAAGATCTTGGTCTCCTCAAAAGACAATAAAGTGGGTTAATCCTGATGCAAAACTTTCCTGAATCATGTTGTTGTGGCCGAGAGGTTAACATGATAGACTAGAACTCCATTGGGGTCTCCCTGTGTAGGTTCAAATCCTGCCAACAATGTTACTCAATACTTAAGTGATGAATTGAACTTGATGGTGAAGTGATGAACTGAACCAGAAGGTGAAGTGGTGAATCGAACCTGATGGTGAAGTGGTGAATTGGTGAAGTGGTGAATTGAACCAGATGATGAAGTGTTGAAGAGGTGAATTGAACCTGATGGTGAAGTGGTGAATTGGTGAAGTGGTGAATTGAACAAAATGATGAAGGGATGAATTGAACCTGATGGTGAAGTGGTGAATTGAACTAAATGATGAAGGGATGAATTGAACCTGATGGTGAAGTGGTGAATTGAACTAAATGATGAAGGGATGAATTGAACCAGACGATGAAGTGATGAACTGAACCAGAAGGTGAAGTGGTGAATTGAACCAGATGGTAATATTGTGAAATGGTAAATTGAACCAGATGGTGAATTGGTGAAGTGGTGAATTGAACCAGATGGTGAAGTGGTGAATTGGTGAAGTGGTGAATTGAACAAACTGATGAAGGGATGAATTGAACCAGATGATGAAGTGATGAACTGAACCAGATGTTGAAGTGGTGAATTGGTGAAGTGAAGAATTGAACAAGATGATGAAGTTGTGAATTGGTCAAGTGGTGAATTGAACCAGATGATGATGTGGTGAAGTGGTGAAGTGGTGATTTGAACCAAATGATGAAGTGATAAAATGAACCTGATGGTGAAGTGGTGAAGTGGTGAATTGAACCAGATGGTAAAGTGGTGAATTTGTGAAGTGGTAAATTGAACCAGATGATGAAGTGGTGAATTGCACCAGATTGTGAAGTGGTGAAGTGATTAACTGAACCAGATGGTATAGTGGTGAATGGAACCAGATGATGAAGTGGTGAATTAGTGAAGTGGTGGATTGCACCAGATGATGAAGTGTTGAATAGAACCAGATTGTGAAGTGGTGAAATGAACCAGATGATGAAGTGGTGAATTGAACCAGATGGTGAAGTGGTAAATTTATCCAGATGGTGAAGTGGTGAATTGGTGAAGTGTTGAATTGAACCAGATGGTGAAGTGGTGAATTGATGAAGTGATGAGCCAGAGGTTGAGCTGAGTGACAGAGGTGATTGTCAGACCTGTGCACCAGGAGTTTTTTACTTTAGGAAGAGTCTTGGTGAGTTCCTGCAGATGAGCTAATGCAGTTAGCCACATTAGCCATGCGGTGATCATTAACAGGAGGTCACTTGGAAGCAAGTCATGAGCGGTGGAACTCATTTTGTTCACCATTATGAAGTGAAGCTGAGGATTGGAGCCACAGTTAAAGCACAGTACTTCTCTTACTGCTTATTTCATCAGGAAATATCAAGTTCAGTCAAATTACTTCCATGCTCGCTCTCGGGTTTGATCTACAACAGACGCTGATCTCCTTTGTTCTGCTTTGATCTCAGCACTGGAAATGCGAAGGAGCCATGGAGACGCCGAGATCTAAGGACATCTTAAGATCTTAATCCCAAATTAAACTCTGGGATTATGTAACAAGATGTCGTCGTCCATTAAGCTCCTGATATGTTAGAAACTTTGTTGATGAATATCAAAAACCTTTCTTTATGTTTCCACCCGGTTTCAAACAGGGGACCTTTTGCGTGTGAAGCGAAGGTGATAACCACTACACTACAGAAACTCTGCAGGAGGTTAACAGGGTCGTGTGAAAACATATGACAACAAGCAGCAACTCAATCCAGAAGAGACTGGAACAAGAACACAGCTCCTTGGACCGCTTGGTTTCCTCACTCAGCTCATCTCACTCTGAGGGAAAAGTTGTTCTGGATGATAAAAAAGTTCTTCTGAGAACATCAGTCCTCATTACTTTCTGCAGAGGAACATAGAGAGTGAGCTACCAGCAGCTGCTCTCTGTGGAGGAGAACATCAGTCCTCAGATGGGACTCGAACCCACAACCCCTGGCTGAGAAGGGAGAGGGATAAACTTTAAATAACATTTCAGATGTTTTATCATTGAGACGGTTGTGTTTCTGTGTGTGTGTGTGTGTGTGTGTGTCCAATGACAGTTGGATCTATTTGATGTTTCACATTGTGGATTTGCTGTGAGATTCTCTGCACTTCAACACTTTGACAACCAGCGCCCGCCGCCCATCGTCTCCACAGAAAGAGCAGGTGAAGAGTCACTGCAGGGACTGTGAGGGACGGACTTCAGCGTCAACGAGCAGTTCCTGAAGGAGATCCTGGACCGCCGCATCTCCTGAGAGGAAGAAAATCATTGCTGAGGGATCCCGAGCCGTCCTCAAAGTGGACAGGCTCTATGTCAACGGCCAGCTGTTCCAGGACCCCGCCGTCCCCCCCTGGCTCTACTGATGGTCCTCCCAAACTGAGCATAACCACTCTTACACACACATCACAGGTCCAGGTAAGTATTTAACAGCAACATTAGTAAATATCATAAACAACCTATATTAAAGCGAAGCTAATTAATATTACATCATTAATGATGTAACATTGATTTTATAATGATTAATAATATTAATGATGTAATTAATATTACATCAATAATATTACATCATTAATATTATTAATCATTATAACATGCATGTTATAATGATTAATCATTTTAATGATGTAATTAATATGACATAATTAATATTACATCATTAATGTACACGATGTTTTGCAATATTGTTGTAGTAATAATTATCTGAGACTTGCACTGTCAGCACTGGGATATAAAAAAGGGGTGAAAAAATCCCTTGTTACGTCACTGCTAAATGTCCCTCTGGGTTTGAGTTGGTTCTTTTTTTCTGTTTTTGGTTTCTCACTTTTTTTTACTATTCCTACACCTCCTCCCTTGTTTAATAACAATACATTTCCACTGTTTTCACCACATTAAAAGCACCACATCACAATCCAACTGTCACCATATCACGCACTCTTATATTGGCAGACACACACTCCTGTTTGAACAGCCAGTCAGACTTAGGGATAATAAGAACACAGGCACACACGCACGCACGCACGCACGCACACACACACACACACACACACACACACACACACACACACACACACACACACACACACACACACACACACACACACACACACACACACACACACACCAGTGAACCAAGCCAAAGAATTGATGAATTCTTCATCCATCAGCCACCCTGTCAGAAAGGGTGGAGGTGAGGACTGATGTTCTCCTCCACAGAGAGCAGCTGCTGGTAGCTCACTCTCTATGTTCCTCTGGAGGTGAGGACTGATGTTCTCCTCAACAGAGCGAAGCTGCTGGTAGCTCACTCTCTATAGGCATCACTTCAAATCCCATATTGTCTAGTTTGGACAATTCTCGTTTCCCAAAACCTTTAATCTCTGGATTGAGTTGCTGCTTGTAGTCAAATGTTTTCACACGACCCTGTTAACCTCCAGCAGAGTTTCTGTAGTGTAGTGGTTATCACCTTTGCTTTACACGCCAAAGGTCCCCTGTTCGAAACCGGGCAGAAACACAAAGAAAGGTTTTTGAAAGCCCAAAGGACAGTTTCCAAAATATCAGGAGCTTAATGGACAATGATGTCTTGTTACATAATCCCAGAGCTTAATTTGGGCCGGATCTTGCCGGAACTTGGATCCGGCTCCTCCCACATTTTGACCGGCACTTATTTGATTGGATCCAGCACCTCATTACAAAACAAATTAATAAAATCTAACCCCTTTAATTTACTTTTATGAATTAAATTTTTTTTTTAAAACATTATATTTGGACAGCTGTGTCTTTTATTGAGTTGAAATCAGTAGAAAGTTCATTGTACACAAAACTGAATGTAAAACCTGAACGGTGAGGAGGAGAGGGAATTCCCGGCGCTCCCACGCCACGTCACTCTAAACTGTGATTTTGAGTTAAAACTGTGTGTGTCAGCTCGCTGGGAAGACGGTGGGACATTTGGAGGACAGTTGGATTTGAAGAGCTTTTTAAGCCAGGGCTGTTTTTTGGGCTGTTTTGGAGGATTAAAAAGGAAAGCAGGTTTTTTCTTTTCATTTTCTGCTCTGCTGCTGATTCATGAGAGGATTTGTGGCCTTATGGGTGTAAAAGGTGGTAAATATTTATTATTTGTAGATTTTTCTCTTCTGAAAGTTTAATGAAATTTGATGAGTGGACAAATTAGTAGTGATGTGCTGAGTGCTGAAATATGGCAGATTTGACAACTTTTCCACTGTAACAAAAATATTCCTGGTCAAGGTTCATTTCACCACTTCACCACTTCACCAAATGATACAATTCACCACTTCGTCATCTTGTTCAATTCACCACTTCACCATCAGCTCTACCAGTTTTCCCCCGTAACAAAAATGTTCCTGGTCCAGGTCCATTGTTGTCATACTAGTACACAGTCTCCTCCTAAGTTTATTTTAGATCATAAACTTTGTGTGGAAAGTTGCGTACGCATCTTTCAGGACCTGTTTTGTCATAAAACAAAATGTCTGCCAAGGCAGGATAATGTGGAAGGAGGTGGTTGGTAGAAAGTCTGTTCCTGATTAGAACCCAATGGTTCTCCATGACTAAACTAAAAGCCTCTCACTCCCCGTCGGGGAATTGAACCCCGGTCTCCCACGTGACAGGCGGGGATACTCACCACTATACTAACGAGGAGATGCTGATGCTGCTGCCTGTCTGTCATAGTGTCTCAGGGGTCCCCCAGCAGAGGGGACACTGTGTCCTGAAGATCCACTGAGGAGAGCAGAGAGGGTGACAACTGCTCCTCCTCCTCCTCCTCCTCTTCCTCCTCCTCTTCCTCCCCTTCATCCTCCCCCATCGTCCTCCTCATCCTCTTCGTCCTGCTCCTCCTCCTCCTCCTCCTCCTCCTCTTCCTCCTCCTGCTCCTCCTCCTGCTCCTTCTCTTCCTCCTCTTCCTCCTCCTCCTCTTCATCCTGCTCCTCCTCTTCCTCCTCCTCTTCCTGCTCTTCCTTTTCCTCCTCCTCTTCCTCTTTGTCCATCTCCACCTCCTCCTCCTCTTCCTCCTCCTCTTCCTCCTCCTCCTCCTCATCTTCATATGTTGGTTCATTAGAAGTTGTAGAGATTTTTTCTTGTTGTTCTAAATTCTTTGTTGAGGTTTGAATCCTGTTCCTTCATGTTGGACCTTAACAAGTGTCCTTCAGAGGACAATGAGACTCTGGAACCTTCAGAGAGTGACCTGGTGTGTGTGTGGAGCAGGAGCTGTTCTCCACCTTCACCTCCATCACCTGAGGACGTGTCCTTGAGCCTCTTCCTGCACACATCCTGCGCCTCCTCGTGAACCTCCTTCTGTGCCACCTGCTGCAGACATCCTGCGCTTTCTCTTGCACCTCCTCCTATGCCTCCTCCTCCACCCTCTCCTCCTCTTCCTGCACACATCCTGCGCCTCTTTCTGCGCCTCCTTCTGCACCTCCTCCTGCGCCTCTTCCTGCACACATCCTGCGTCTCCTCCTGCACCTCCTTCTGTGCCTCCTGCTGCGCCTCCTTGTGCACAAATATTGTGCCTCATCCTGTGCTTCCTTCTGCACCTCCTCCTGCACCTCTTCCTGTGCCTCCTATTGCACATCCTTCTGCACCTTCTCCTGCGCCTCCTCCTGCGCCCCCTCCTCTACCCCCTCCTCCTCTACCTCTTCCTCCTCCTCCACCCCATCCTCCTCTTCCTGCACACATCCTGCACCTCCTCCTGTGCCTCCTTCTGCGCCTCCTCTTGAACCTCCTCTTTCACCTCCTCCTGCACCTCCTCCTGCGCCTCCTTCTGCAGACATGCACAATCTCATCCTGTGCCTCCTCCTGCACACATCCTGCGCCTCTTCTAATACAATCTTGCACCTCCTCCTACGTCTTCTCCCTTGCCTCCTTGCACAATCCTGCACCTCCTCCTGCAACCATCCTGCACCTCCTCCTGCGAATCCTCCTGCACCTCCTCCTGCACAATCCTGAGCCTCTTCCTGCACACACACTGCGCCTCTTCTTTCAGAATCCTACGCCTCCTCCTGCGCCTCCTCCTGCTCACATCCTGCACCTCCTCCTGCACACATCGTGCACACATCTTGTACCTGCTCCTGCACCTCCCCCTGCGCCTCCTCCTGCAGCTCATCCTGCGCCTCCTAGTGCGCACATCCTGCAGCTCCTCCTCTACCTCCTCCTACACCTCCTTCTGCGCCTCCTCCTGCAGCTCCTCCTGCACACGTCCTGCCCCTCCTCCTCCTGCTCAATCCTGTGCCTCCTCGAGCACCTTCTCCTGCACCTCCTCCTGTGCCTCCTTCTGCACACCTTCTGCCCACATGCTGTGCCTCCTCCTGCGCCTCCTCCTTCACAATCCTGCACCTCCTCCTGCGCGTCCTCCTGCACACAAACATACATACATACATACATACATACATACATACATACATACATACATACATAAAAATCAATAAATTCATGCAGTAGAAAACATAAACTTCTTGACCTACTTGTGGGGGTCACTTCTTTTATTTTAATAATTGACAGAACTATTTGATAACATCACATCCAAACTGTAAAAACATTGTTGAATATGTTTGTTTCTTTAAGAAACTCAGACCAACTTGTTACTACAGAAGAGTTTTAGTTCCACTTATGAGAAAATAAAATAAGAGTTAGTTTGTTTTCATGCATTTTGATAAAAAGTCAGAAAACAATGTTGAGATATTTTTTCATCATGTTCTTTGAAAAAAGTTGAATTACATGGTCGTTATGTAGAACTTCCTGTCCATCCACCAGGTGGCGCTATCACTGTGACTGTATATTGGTCTATGGAATTGATCAGGGCAAGACTCTGATCACACATGTAAAGAACTGTATAATAAGTGTAGTACTGAGTAACAGTCACCTTGATCCAGTGATACAACATAGTAACAGCAGGACAACAAAAGCTGCCGTCACAGTGATGAATTAACAAACAAACAGGCTCACACGGGGGGCGGAGCCTCAAAAGAACTCAATGAAAATGTAAAGTAAAGGAAGAGCAGTGAGGAAGCTCTGCCTGAAACGTCTGTGCTGGAATAAAGTGAAACTGACTGATCACAGTGTTTCAATTGTCCCATGAATTAATATTGTAGAATCTCACAAAGTGACTCATTAACAGAGTCGCTCATTTTCTGCAGCAATCCTTCCTGGGTTTTGTTGCAGCAACAGTGTTGCTTTGTCCTGGATGATGGCTTTGAATTCTTCATCTTATTGAAGAAGACTTGTCTGCGATCAAATGTCAATAGTTTCCTGCAGTAAATCTGACACCAGGTACTGCAGCACTAAAAATGCACCAAAGGAGGCGCTGTGGCTTAGCTGGTCAAAGTGCCTGTCTCGTAAACAGGAGATCCTGGGTTCAAATCCCAGCAGTGCCTTATGACATCAATTCAATTAATCGTGACTTAAAATGCACTGTTGGGATTAACAGTAAGTAATAAATTACTGGAAGTAATAAATCACTGTAAGTAATTCATGAAGAAGTGAAATTATTAATGAAGTAAACGGTCATTTATTCTATAATAACTCCTAAAGTAATTGAGTAATTACTTAAAAGTTAAGAAATTATCCCCAAAAAATTATGAATGAAAAAGTAATAATTTGAATAAATTTGTTATTTATGTATTAATAATGAAAAGGGGCACCACCAGATAAACTTGAAATAACTAATACCAAAATATCAGTCTTGTTTGTAAAAAGTTTTTTTTAAGTTAGTTAGTATTTCTTTTTTTTTAAAGAGTTTTTTTTTTTAAATCGGGTCTCAGTAACTAGCTGCTCCAACATCACTATGGACGAGGGGAGGTTCCACTCTGGATGGTCTCCAGTCCATCACAGGACAGACAGCCAGAGACACACGCACACACACACACATGCACACACGAACACACACACACACACACACACACACAACTTCACCAGGTAACCTCACATGTCTGTTTTTGGACAGTGGCAGGAAACCAGAGCAGCTGGAGGATGGATGTATCCATGGAAAGTTTCTTCTTCATTATTACAAATAGAAACATCTTCAAACGTGAAAATACAATGGAGAACACGTCTGACTACAGATGAGATGGTTCCAGGTTCAACTCCTGCCTTGCTTGAAAACCATTTAGCTAACTTCAGAGACAACATTTCCCTTGTTGTTGTTGGAACCGTCACATTGTTCTACAAAGAACCCAAAAGCCTTAAAAGTCCTGGATTCTTTAAAAAGTTGAAAAGAAAAACTTTCTTCTATCATTTGTTCGCAAGATTCACACCAATATTGAGTAAAGGGAACTTTTTCCTAGTGAACATAGGTCATGTCTGTATATTATATCCATCCATCATCCATCCATCCATCCATCCGTCCATCCATCCATCATCCATGATGTGATCCAGCAAACATGTCCAAGCAGTAGTGTTGTGTTGTTGCTTCTCATTGTCAATAGAACCATGAGAAAGTATGAGAGTGACTGATACTCTTGTTTGATCACTGGAACTTTTGAAAGCAGTCAGACTCTCATACTGTACCAGTAGCATCTGTGTCGTACACAACCCGCTTCCATTTTAACTGGACTTTCTGTGGTGGACCAAACAAAACAGTTGGGTCTGGGTGAGCTTTGCTTTACCTTACCGTCCTGGTGCTGTCTGGAACGTAGGACTTGGTAGAACCACGGCTAGACTAAGCTTTGAAAAGTCATAATGGTTATCAATGAATGCTCTTTAATCTGAGCTTCCACCATTAAAATCCCTGTTCAGGTTTGCTGTAAAACCAAGCAGTTCTTCATTCCAGCTTCAAATGGAGAGAAAACTGGTTTTCCTGAAGCAAAACTTCTCACCTGCAGCCAATCAGGCAGTGAGAAAATATCATGCAATACAGCCAGCAGTCTGCTCAGATGTTTCCTGATTGTTTTCAAATCCAGAGCGGAGCTTTTCAGCATCTTCAGGAAGGAACAATGGACGACAATTTGTTGAGTTTCAAAACAGCGAGCAAGAAGAGCTTTTTATATCTTTAACTGTTTCTGAATAAATCACAAAAAACTTTGAAAAAATGTCTCATACAAAGCAGATGGGAGAGGCACCTCATGGAGATCAAAAGCGATCAAAGCAGGAGAAAATCTTAGATATTAGAATCTCCATGGCAACAGGTAATGATCTCTTTCAATCTGATCTGACCTCAGCACTGGAGCCTTGAAAACGCTGAGATCGAAGGAGATAAGCTTTATTCAGTTTTCAGCATTCACACTTGCATTTTCTTCTACTCGTGTGTGAGTAACAAACATGGCGGCCTCCGTAGAGCTGCTGTCCTGTAAAAGCTTCACTACTTTGAGTGGCTTCAGCTGTCAGAGATGATAAAGAATATAGAGCGATGGTGAAGAAGACTTGAAGAATGGGACAGAAAAGTGTCTCATGTTTGTGAGTGAGACGTGTCAGAGCCTGTTTGTCTTGTGTCTCCTCACCATCAAGAGACACTAACTCACTATTAATCTACTTGCTGCTCTTAGACATATAGCTTGGAGATGCTGGGGATTGATCCTTGGACCTCAGACATACTAAGCATGGACTCTACCACTGAGCTACATCATGTTTTGGAGGTTCTTGAACTGAATCAGTTGATGTAAGACAAGGAGGAAAACCCCTGAGCAGCATGTGTCCCTCTCTCACCAGGACACTGTCCCTCTCTCACCAGGACACTTTGGATTGTGGTGTGTGGCTGCTTGCTGGAGGGGAGGATTTATGGAAGTGTTGTCTGTTCGTGAGGATTTCATGGTTGGAGTCAGAACATTTTATGAGTTATTTCACAAATCGTCCGACTAAATAACTAAATAACTGTAACTAGCTGCTCCCACATTACTGAGGGCGAGGACAGGATCCACTCTGGATGGTCTCCAGTCCATCTCAGAGACAAACAGCCAAACGCACACGCACACTCACACACAGGTTCCAGGTTCAACTCCTGCCTTGTTTGAAAACCATTCAACTAACTTCACAGACAAAATTTCCCTTGTTGTTGTTAGAACCTTCACATTGTTCTACAAAAACCCCAAAAGCCTTAAAAGTCCTGGATTCTTTAAAAAGTTGAAAAGAAAAACTTTCTTCTATCATTTGTTCCCAAGATTCACACCAATATTGAGTAAAGGAAACTTTTTCCAAGTGAACATATGTCATGACTGTATATTCCATCCGTCCATCCGTCCATCCGTCCATCCATCCATCCGTCCACCCATCCCTGATGTGATGCAGTCAACATGTCCAAGCAGTAGTGTTGTGTTGTTCCTTCTTATTGTCAATAGAACCATGAGAAAGTATGAGTGACTGATACTCTTGTATGATGACTGTGCCGTGGTTCTACCAAGTCCTACGTTCCACAGCGCACCAGGACGGTACGGTAAAGCAAAGCTCATCCAGACCCAACTGTGTTGCTTGGTCCACCACAGAAAGTCCAGTTAAAATGTAGGCGGGTTGTGAAGGACACAGATGCTACTGGTACATTATCAGAGTCTGACTGCTTTCAAAAGGTCCAGTGATCATACAAGAGTATCAGTTCCACCATTAAAATCCCTGTTCAGGTTTGCTGTAAAACCAAGCAGTTCTTCATTCCAGCTTCAAATGGAGAGAAAACTTGTTTTCCTGAAGCAAAACTTCTCACCTGCAGCCAATCAGACAGTGAGAAAATATCATGCAATACAGCCAGCAGTCTGCTCAGATGTTTCCTGATTGTTTTCAAATCCAGAGCGGAGCTTTTCAGCATCTTCAGGAAGGAACAATGGACTACAATTTGTTGAGTTTCAAAACAGCGAGTCTCCACTTCTGCACCTTGGTGGTCAGGATCAGTGTCTGCTTCGTCTCACTCATAAGTGAGAATCATATGGAGACACAACACTGTGTTGGCAGGCCTGGGTAGCTCAGACGGTAGAGCATCTGACCTTTAATCTGAGGGTTCAAATCCCTGTTCAGGCTGTTTGTGGGAAGAAACTTAAAACTGAGCAGGATGACTATTGCAGCAACACATCATCAGTAGGATAAAACTAAGCTGTCTCTTGATGGTCTACATCAGGGTGTCCAATCTGGGTCCGAGAGTGCTGGTGTCCATCATGTTTTAGTTCTCCGCCTGCTTCAGCATACCTGAATCTAATGATGACATCATCACCAAGGTTGTGAAAAAGAACAATAACAAGCCTTTCATTACAAAGTGGATGGGAGAGGCACCGGATGGAGATAAATGGAGATCAAAGCTGGAGGAAATCCTGGATCTGAGCATCTCCATGGCAAAAGGCAATGATCTCCTTTGATCTGATAAGAGATCAGCACTGGAGCCATGGAGACGCTGAGATCAAAGGAAATCAGCTTTATTCAATCTTCAGCATTCACACTTGCATTTTCTTCTGGAAATACAAACATCTAGTTATTATTTTTATCATAACAGGTCTCTGATATCTGGAGGAGTCAGACCATTCAAGGCTTTAAAAACAAGCAGTAGCATTTTAAAATCTCTTCTAAAACTGACAGGCAGCCAGTGAAAGGAAGAAGGGATTGGTGAAATGTGGTCCCTTCTCCTGGTGCCTGTTAAAAACCTGGTAGCAGCATTCTGCTCCAGCTGCAGTCTTTGAACATTGAGCCTACTGATGCCAGAATAAAGGGAGTTACAGTAATCCAGCCTGGACCAGATGAAGGCATGTATTACTTTCTCCAGGTCTGCTGGGGAGAGGAATGACCTGGTCTTGACTAGTCGTCTCAGCTGAGCAAAGCAGGATTGGACTACCTTGGTCACCTGACAGTCAAAGGACAGGTCGGAGTCGAACACCACACCTAAATTGTGGGCCTCTTTTCAAACATTGCTCAATCAGCTACCAAGACTAGAGCAAAGGTTGTTAAAACCACCAGAACCGGGTCCATTGAGGGCGATCAAAATGATTTCAGGTTTTAAACCGTTCAGCTGTAAAAAGTTTTTGGACTTTAGTTCTTTACTTTTGTGAGGCAGGACAGGATAGAGGCAGAGTCCGTAGAGCAAGGCTTTATAGGGAAGTTCAGTTGTGTTTCGTCTTCATCAAAATGAAAGTTAACATTAAGGCGACACAAAACAGAGCCTTGAGGGACACCACAACAAAGAGCAGCACAAGAGGAAGAGGTCTCTCCAAGCTGAACAGAAAATGATCTGTCTGATAAATACCAGGAAAACTAGTTAAGAGCAACACCAGTGAGGTCAACAAAAAATAAATCAATCAATGAAAAAAGTCACTCTTTCATTACCGAGCTGAAGATGTGAGCACAAAGGAGTTTGGACTCTGACTTTTCAATGTCCAAAAGTTTCTTTCTCATAAGTTCCTCATGTGATAAAATTAATCAGTCTTTCATTACAGATCCGAGACAACTGAACTCCTCAGATTTACTTGTTCTCAACTTGTCCTCATGACGAGACCTGAAGAGGAGAACACGTCTTCAGGGGACTCTTGTCCTTGGATTTCAGGGCGTCTCTACATCAGCGGTTTTACTTTTTAGAATAATCCGCAAGAAGAGTCTTTCTTTAACCTTCTCAAAGTATTGAGCAACACTGTTGGCAAGATTTGAACCTACACAGGGAGACCCCAATGGAGTTCTAGTCCATCACCTTAACCTCTCGGCCACAACAACATGCTGCAGAAAAGTTTTACATCAGGATTAACCCACTTTATTGTCTTTTGAGGAGACCAGGGTTCAATTCCTCAAAGGGCAGTGTAAGGTTCTCTGTGTGTGGTTCCTGATAATCCTCAGGTTCAGATCAGAAACGTCCTTTCAGGACAGACGTTCTTCCCAATCACTCCCTCTCAGGTCACAAAGTGTTTGCCAAGGTGAGTGTCCATGTGACTCGTAACTGTTCAGCCCCGTTTCCACTGTACAAAGTGTGTCTGTACAGTTCAGTTCAGTACTTCAGTACTTCAGTACTCGCCTCAGTTCACTCAGTTTGCTCATGTTGTTGATGTTATCTGGTGACGTAGAAGCTACGTCGACTTCAGTGCAAAAGTGAAGAGACGCCACAGTGAGCAGTGGTCATCTCATGTGTAGGATATTACAGTGAACCTTCCATGACCACAGAACAAGTAGCCTGGCTAGCTCAGTCGGGAGAGCATGAGACTCTTAATCTCAGGGTCGTAGGTTCGAGCCCCACGTTGGGTGGAGCTCGGTTTTCAGACAGTGGTGTCCTCAAGGACAGAAGACTTGGGATGTGAAGGTTACAGTACAGGTCTTACAATTGAGAGGTCACCACTGTGGGTCCAGAGCAAGATCTTTGACCCCCATCAGCTCATTAGGAGCTTCACCGTGTCACCAACTCCTTCATACCGTGTCACTTTGTTCATCTTTTTAATTAAAAAAAATAAAAAAATAAAAAATGCTCTTTCACTATTCACACTTGGGTGTGAGAGATGTGTGGCATCAGCCATGGCTGAACATCATTGACCTTCTCTCCTTTGTTTCCCACTCTGCTTAACTTTTTCACCTTTATCTGACCAGGTTTGAGCTCATTATTGGTCAAATCTATGGAGCTGTCCATGGTGCTGAAGTAATGCAAAGCGTGCCACACCACTCAATATAATCCACATTCTCTCTGTTCTGCCTTCTGTCTCAGTTTCCATTATTATTCTCTTATTGGCAGCGGTCAAATTCAGGTCAGATCCAGATCAGGAGCCTCATTTATAAAACGTAGTGTAGGATTCCTACTAGAAATGTACGTGCACCCCAAAAAAATTTGAATCAATAAAACCGTGCGTACGCACATCTGCACGCACATCTGCACGCACTTTTCTTTTATAAATCACAATCCACCTGGAAGGTGGTGCAGCTCATATCCCCGCCCTCAACACGCCCACTTTCTACCAGAAATGGTCAATGCAAAGGGCCTCGTCAATATTTTTGCATCTCATTCAGACTGTTAATCGCCGGCATTTGACGCTAAATCCTGACAGAAGAGACAAAGAAAAAAAAATTTTCGGAGAGAGAAAAAGTGATGGAGGAGGTGGAGGTCAGGAGATGATAATATTTGGTGTCACAGTAGTGGAATCACTAATAAATGGGAGAAAAAAAAAACAACGATCGGCAGCACGTCGTCACCGCTGGAAATAGTGTGAGAGTCACAGAGAGAACAGTGACTGTAGAGGTGGAGAAGAAGAATCTGATGTGAAGGTGGAGGTCAGAGGAGAGTGACATCATGGAGGAGAGTGACATCATGGAGGCCAGAGGAGAGTGACATCATGAAGTCAGAGGAGAGTGACATCATGAGGTCAGAGGAGAGTGACATCATAAGGTCAGAGGAGAGTGACATCATGGAGGAGAGTGACATCATGGAGGTCAGAGGAGAGTGACATCTTGGAGGAGAGTGACATCATGGAGGTCAGAGGAGAGTGACATCATGGAGGAGAGTGACATCATGGAGGTCAGAGGAGAGCGACATCATGGAGGAGAGTGACATCATGGAGGTCAGAGGAGAGTGACATCATGGAGGTCAGAGGAGAGTGACATCATGGAGGAGAGTGACATCATGGAGGTCAGAGGAGAGTGACCTCATGGAGGAGAGTGACATCATGGAGGTCAGAGGAGAGCGACATCATGGAGGAGAGTGACATCATGGAGGTCAGAGGAGAGTGACATCATGGAGGTCAGAGGAGAGTGACATCATGGAAGTCAAAGGAGAGTGACATCATGAGGTCAGCACCAGAGCTCACCGTTATTTGGAGATGAAAGTCTGACACATGATCATCGTGCTGCAAATTCAGGATTCGGCCTCAAGTCTCAATAATGAAACATCTAGAAAACTGCAGCTCAATAAAGGAACATCTGGTTCATTCATCATCTGGTTCAATTCACCACTTCAGCATCTGGTTCAATTCACCACTTCACCACTTCACCATTTGGGTCAGTTCAATACTTCACCATCTTGTTCAATTCACCACTTCACCATCAGCTCTACCAGTTTTCCCCCGTAACAAAAATGTTCCTGGTCCAGGTCCATTCTTGTCATACTAGTACACACAGTCTCCTCCTAAGTTTATTTTAGATTACAAACTTAGTGTGGAAAGTGGCGTACGCATCTTTCAGGACCTGTTTTGTCATAATCCACCTTTATAAATGAGGCCAGACATTGTTCTGGCTCCATCATGTTCCTGGTCCAGGATCAGTTTAACATCCAGACCCAGAGCATCCAGTGTTTTTAGGAGAAAATCATGAAATGTGTCGGCGTTGCTGTTTGAAAGCTCCTCAAAGTGAATAAAGCCCCGATATTGTTGGTTGAAGATGCTTTTGCTTCTTGAAGATGTTGCTGGTTGGTCTGGGAGGAGGATTCTCACACACAAAGTCAGAACCTCTTTGGAAATTTAACATAAAGGATCATGGTTGATGACCAAAGGGCTCGTCCGGGAATTGAACCCCGGACCTCTCGCACCCAAAGCGAGAATCATACTCCTAGACCAACGAGCCAGCATGTTGAAGAAGCTAAAGGACTCCAGTGATGTCATAAATAAGGGAGGAGATCAAGACTCTGACACTGTCAGGTCACAGTTTGGCAGTCTGGTTCAGTAGCACATGCTCAGTAACAGCGCTCCGTAGCCTCCGCCTGTCCCTGTGGGGGGAGTCGGGAGTGTGAAAGAAAAGTTCCACCTTGAGAGCCGGGACCAAAAAGTGACGGTTGCAGTGGATCCGAGCACCACTGTCGTATAAACGGAGACAAATGTGACTGAAGTTTTGAGGTTCCACTTGTTTTTGTTGTGGTGTAAACGGACCTTAAATCATCCGTATATTAGAACCCTGATTGCTGTGGGCTGAAGATGGAGATGTGTAGTCTGTAAGTCACTGTTGGGCCGAGACCACCATGCTCACCCCTCTCCGGACAGGAGGGTGGGGGGCGTTTCTTTGAGAACAAAGAAAATGTGGTCATCACTGGAAAAATTTGCCACTGGTCACGTGACCTGTCATCTTGGAAGCTGCATCCCTCAAGCTCACCACCAGGGGGATCCACCAACTCCGCCACACCCATGGTCTGGATACCTGAGACCAGCCCAAGGACCTGGGCTGAGACGCATCCTGAGTGCAGCAGGAGTCGGACTTGGACGTGCAAGTATATAAAGTCCAACTCACAAAACTCCAACCATCTGCAAGACGGATTTGTGTCAAGCAAGATGCTCGACTTCATGAGAAAATGATCGTTGTGTTTCGTCTGCAACGCAGGGTGTGTGTGTGTGTGTGTGTGTGTGTGTGTGTGTGTGTGTGTGTGTCCGTGTGCCACTGTGCTCTTACTGACCGAGGATCTCCGCTGCCTGCATGACAGCAGGGGCGGTGTGAGGACGTGTGCGTGTCGTTGCCCTGTTGCTGATGGAGCCGCTCCATCACAGCCTCCTCCTGCTCACATCCTGCATACATCCTGCACCTCCTCCTGCACATCGTCCTGCACACATCCTGCACCACATCCTGCACCTCCTCCTGCACGTCGTCCTGCACACATCCTGCACCTCCTCCTGCACGTCGTCCTGCACACATCCTGCACCTCCTCCTGCACCTTCTCCTGTGCCTCCTCCTGTAAAAATCCTGCGCCTCCTCCTGCACCTCCTCCTGTACACATCCTGTGCCTCCTCCTACAGACATCCTGGACCCATCCTGCACCTCTTGCTGCGCCTCCTGCACCTCCTACTACACACCCTTCTGCCTCCTCCTCCCTCTCCTCCTCCTACTGCACCTCCTTCTGCAGCTCCTCCTTCGCCTCTTCCTCCCCCTCCTGCAAAAATCCTGCGCCTCCTCTTGCACCTCCTCCTCCCCCTTTCCTCCTCCTCTGCGCCTCCTCCTCCACACATCCTACGCCTCTCCTTGCACACCTCCTGCGCCTCCTCCTGCAAAAATTCTTCGCCATATCCTGCACCTTCTCCTGCGCCTCCTCCTGCACCTCCTCCTGCACACATCCTGCGCCTCCTCCAGAGCCTCCTGCTGCATCTCCTTCTGTGCCTCATCCTGTGCCTCCTCCTCCTCCTCCACACATCATGCACCTCCTTCTGCATCTCCTCCTCCACACCCTCCTGCACACATCCTGCGCCTCCTCCTGCACACATCCTTGCGCGTCCTCCTGCACCTCCTTCTGTGCCACATCCTGAGCCTCCTCCCCCCCTCCTCCTCCTGTACACATCCTGTGCCTCCTCCTGCACCTCCTCCTCCCCCCTTTCCTCCTCCTCCTGCGTCTCCTCCTGCACACATCCTGTGCCTCCTCCTGCACAAATCCTTTGCCACATCCTGTACCTCCTCCTCCACACATCCTGCACCTCCTTCTGCACATCCTACTCCAAACCCTTCTGCACCTCCTCCTGTGCCTCCTCCTGTACCTCCTTCTGCGCCTCCGCCTGCACCTCCTCCTGCACACATACATACATACAAACATAAAAGTCAATAAATTAAAGCAGTTGAAAACAGAAACTTTTGCATAAACCCAGCAGCAAGTGTTCAGGTGAGTCGGGATCGATTGTAAAAGGAGGAAACGTTTGTTTGGACCTGTCCTGTTTATCAAACTTGTCCTCCATCAACTCTTTCCACTTGTTATTTGGGCTGATCTGATCACATATGTTGAAAAGATGAGCATTAATAATCTACACAGCAGGAGAGGAGCCATGGCACCGCCAGTCACAGGCGCCGTCCCTGTGGACGTCTGGGGGCGTCCCAATGTAGATAAGATATGTTTTCTGTCAGGACGACTTCAGCTTTCTCTTGTCCTTCAGTCTCTGATCTTCATGCTGCTACAAAATCAGTGGCCATTGTTTTTTTTAGTCTTCCAGCCGAGCTCTACATTTCTCCAAGTTGATTTCAGTTCTGGTCATTCCTCTCCCCAGCAGACCTGGAGAAAGTAATACATGTCTTCATCTGGTCCAGGCTGGATTACTGTAACTCCCTTTATTCTGGCATCAGGAGGCTCAATGTTCAAAGACTGCAGCTGGAGCAGAATGCTGCTACCAGCTTTTTAACAGGCACCAGGAGGAGGGACCACATTTCACCAATCCCTTCTTCCTTTCACTGGCTGCCTGTCAGTTTTAGAAGAGATTTTAAAATGCTACTGCTTGTTTTTAAAGCCTTGAATGGTCTGACTCATCCAGATATCAGAGACCTGTTATGATCATAATAACTATTACCAGAGGTTTGTATTTCTCGAAGGAAATACAAGTGTGAATGCTGAAGGTTGAACAAACCTGATCTCCTTTGATCTCTGCATCTCCAAGGCTCCAGTGCTGAGATCATATCAGATTGAAGGAGATCATTGGCTGTTGCTGTGTAAATGGTAAGATCAAAGATTTTCTCCTGCTTTGATCTGCTCTGATCTCCATGAGGTACCTCTCCCATCTGCTTTGTTTGGGACATTTTTTTAAGTTTTTTATGATTTGTTCAGACACAGTTAAACATATAAAAAGCAAACAGCACAGCAGTCATCTCATGGACAAGCTGCACTTTTTTTTTATTTGAATGGCAAATAAGTCATAATAATAATTATAATAAAGATTTTGGATCACTAATGTGTGACTGCCTTCAGCATTCACAAAATAATGCATAATATTTTTGGCGCCTTTCAAACCACTCAAGGTCACCTCACAAAGTGAAATAAGCCAGACCGTTCCTCTGACAGGGGTCTACTAATGGTACCAAGAACAAGGCTCATTACCAGGGTGACAGAGCCTTTACTCTCCGGCCTTCGGCTCTGGAACTCAGGCAGGAAAACTCAATATCCTGTTTTAAGTCTCGTCTGAAAACAAATTTTTATCACTTGGCTTTTATTAACTGGTGCTAACAGCTAACATGTCTTTAGCATTCTCTGGCTAAAGCTACACAGCCGAAGTCACTGGTGTTTGTGTACTTGATCACGTGCCAATAAGAACTTGCAATTGCCATGTGTTAGTGGTTCTTGGTGACAAGAATCCATCAGCGTGTCTGTTAAACTTGACTCTGGTGGGACTCAAACCCAGAGCCTTTGAATGACTTGTCAACTGCTCAGAGTCCAATGCACTATCCATTGTGCCACAGAGCCAAACATTAGCAGACCTCAGTGGTCACACAGTTACAGTATTTCTGTGCTGTAGTTCCCGTTAAGAAGCAAATAGGAAACTCGACATAGAGCTAAGTTTCTTCCTGAAGAGTTTTTAGATATTTATGTGTATAAAGTACCAGAATGGTGTTGTGTGGATCACAGAAACACTCAGGATCATTTAAATCTCGTTCTTCAGACAAAACGCTAAACTTTTCTTACATTCCGGTGTCGTTCAGGCGACAACAGAGCTCAGAGCCCCTGAAAACACAACTTTTTGAAAATGGCTCCAAAGGTGGAAGTTCTTGGAAAAGCTTCAACTCCATCATCATGTAAACGGGAGAAAAAGTTATTTTCTGGAAACTCTCAGGCTCCGCCCCCTTGTAGACAGAAAAATCTGTTCCTGGTCACCATGTTGGTCGTAACTAGTTCTTCTGCACATGCTCAGTAGAGACAATCAGAACAACGTTTCCTCCGTGGTGTCATGACTGACAGTCCATATTCTCCTTTTATTTTGACAGTCACCATAATAACAATCCAACTTGGCCGTCTGTCCATGAGAGTCTCTGTGTAGAAACTACTTATATTACTTATAACTACTTATATTAAAGCCACATTACATGAACTCAATCATATCGGTAGTTTAGTAAAAAGAGAAGGTTTCCTGGTGGAGCTCAGACCTTCAGGATTCTTGCTCCTCCTCATGTTAGACAAATAAACTGTAATATCCTTATTCCAGCACTAGAGGCTCTGTGGCGCAATGGACAGCGCATTGGACTTCTAGCCTGGTCTTCAGGGAAGACATTCAAAGGTTGTGGGTTCGAGTCCCACCAGAGTCGTCTTTATTTGGAGGCAGAAGGTGATCGGTTGTGGAAAAGAGACATGTTGATGTTCCTAGAATTCATTAACAGCATCACTTCATATCAGAAGTACCTAGCTTTAGCCTGAGAATGCTAACCGACGTGTTAGCTGCTAGCTGAAGAGACGAATAAATCGCTGCTGCTTCTGGGAGCCGCTAGTTGGTCATAAACATCCATCACTGCTTTGCTTTTCAAGTCTGTTAACACCTGGAGAAAACAGACGCTCTAGTGGAAAGACAACCATGTTTTGGATTGTTATTATGGTAACTGTCAAAATAAAACCACTGTACTTAAATGTTAAGTACGGAAGACTTTTAGGGCCACTGAAGAAAAAAAAAAAATTCCGAAGGCTAGAAAAAAAATAACCTTCATGCCATCTGATAAAAAAGATGGTCAATGGATTCTAGCGAATGTCTCTCTATCATTCTACTATAGATCTGGGATCCCCCCCTCCCTTCTCGTGTCACATGACCCCCGCTTCGAGCCAATCGAGAATGAAACATGGCTGTCATTTCAGGAAATTATGTTTTATTCACGGACTGAGTGTTTCAGATGATGAATATTATGAAGTAGATAACGGCTTTAGAAGCGATTGAAGTAACTCCTCTTCCACCGTCCAATTCATCCATATTAGTAATCAGCGGGCAGCGTTAAGGCAGTGGCGGCACTTTGTGTCACGATCGCCCGTAATGCTACGCTTAGCGACCCGCTAACCTCCGGGACTCGACGTGAAAAGTCATTTTACACACAAAATACTAGAATGAGCTTCGATAGGCCTTTTCTCACACAGCTGCTAAATCCCGTGTTTTCATGTGCAGTACAGACTAAGTTACGGGTATAAACGCTTTATCGTGAGTTGCCATGACGCGAACCCAGAAATGAGGTCCCTTTGTCGGGGTCAGTCCACAGAAAGCACCGCTGAATCACCGTTTTCACATAAAAACTTTTTTTATAAGAACTGGATTGTATATGTCGTTATTCATGGTACAGTGGAGGAACTCTTGGAAATTCATGTTGAGAAACATTGTCCGGCGCTGTATAGGCGGAGATGCCCACCTGTGCCACCATCAGGTGGGCATGACAACGCTGACTGGCACAGCCTGTGACCCCACAACTGATTAGTTCACGCGCTGGGACCAAATTTTCCAAAAAACCACTTTATATAGTGAGATATGAAAGTAAAAACAACAGCAGTGAAAACAGTCAAAATGAGCTTTAGGGCCCAAAGGGTTAAAAACCTCCACCTCTTGCCATCAATTCTTGCCTACTACCGTGAATAACTGTTGATGTCAGCGCATTTATATTTATTTCATTGATCCTTTGGTGTACCACTAGAGGGAGCCCCGAGTACCACTAGTGGTACGCGTACCACACTTTGAGAATGACTCATCTACACTATACTAACAAGGAGATGTGAGTTCATCCACTGTCTCAGTCTCTCAGGGGCGGAGCCAAACTCTGCACAGACGCTTGTGTAACCACAGCGGCGTGTCACTCAAACTGTGGGGGAGGGGCTCACGCAGCACAGCAGTTGGATCACATGACCTCTCTTGGTGGGAACCTGGTCCTATGTGAGCGTTGGTGGTTCAGTGGTAGAATTCTCGCCGCGAGGCCCGGGTTCAATTCCCAGCCAATGCAACAGACCTTTTCTGAACCCTACTTTGTGAACAGTTGACATAAATATCACACCGTGGGGTTTTTTCTTAGTGGTCAACTTATGCTGATTTTCCCTCCTCCTCCTCCTCCTCCTCCTCCTCCTCCTCCTCAGCTTCAGGGTCCATCATGCAGCCGTGACAGCCACCGCGACATCAAGTGCACTCGTGTTCCAATTCTCCATTAACGCCGCTGCGTCCTCGTAAATTTGCATTTCCACACTTCTGAGGACGCCTTGCAAGTAGTTACTCATGACGTAGGCGAGTCACACTGGTGTCTGTCACCAACTCTTTCATACTTATCCTGTTTGAAATAAATTGTTTCCTCCAGTCAGTATGTACCGGTACTTTATGATACAGTACGGGTTTTGATGTGTTTTCACTGACTAAAGTTGTGGATGGCACTGAAAGTACTGTACCAAACCGTCACCCTCATGCTTGATGATGTGGACTTGTTGGGTTTCTCCTGTAAAAACACCAAGAAATGACTGGGTTGTATTTGGTGCTCGATAAGTAAAGTAGACTGAGACTGAGCAACAACACAACACTACTGCTTGGACATGTTTACTGGATCACATCATGGATGATGGATGGATGGATGGATGGATGGATGGATGGATGATGGATGTAATATACAAACATGACATGTTCACTCTGGAGGTGAGGGCTGATGTTCCCTTCCACAGGGAGAAGCTGCTGGTAGCTCACTCTCTATGTTCCTCTGGAGGTGAGGGGGGAACTCCTGTTCTCACTTTCATTGTCACTTTAATTTGAAAAAAACATATATTCTATTTTCACCAAGATGTTAGTGAGTTAGTTTTACCAGTAAATGGCTGCTCCATCCTCACTTCTCCTATAACCAGGCCCAAACACACACACACACACACACACACACACACACACACACACACACACACACACACACACACACACACACACACACACACACACACACACACACACACATAAAACAGCCGGGCCTCCTGGGGGTCGTTTGGAGGGTCATAATTTATTTACACATGTTATAGATAATAACAAAGTAAGTGGTGTATTAGTCAATGATATCAGTGATTTCATGTCTGTTTGTTTTAGTTTTTTTACTATTTACAATAAAAACCACAGAAACATTAAAAGAGACAACAGATAGATGTCAACACAAATGAGTAAAAACAGAGCAGTCCCTGGAAAAACTAGTTATTGAGGTACAATCAGATGACTGGGAACTCATTTATAAATACGAGAGAAAGTGAAATATAAAGATGTTTAATGGATGACAAAGGGCTTAAAAAATGCATCCAAGGAGAAGAATACATGACATAGAGAATCCAATAAATGATGAACGAAGGAGATGGAAAATAAATACAAGAAATGTAAAACAAAGTTCACTCATATGATGAGAAAATGTAAGAACAATTATTTTAAGAAAGTACCAGAAAACAATAAAGACCATGTCAGCAGTACATAGAAGGTTCTACATAGTATCATTCAACAGGCTTCCAGTAAGGATACTGTTATTGAAAACAGACACACTTCACAAACTACAGACCCACAATTCTCCCAAATCCTAGAAAAACTCTTCAACGACATACTAGATACATTCAGAGAAATGAAATCTAATTCATTAAATCTAGGTCAAACCAAAATCACAATATTTGGAAAATATGAAATAAATAAACAGGTAAAGGTTCAAGTAGAGGGTGTAGATAGAGAAAAGGTGATTGAAGACAAATTTCTAGAAAAATGTAAGGATGAGTACGAGCACATTACAACTCTACAAAGCTGATTTCCTTTGATCTGAGCGTCTCCATGGCTCCAGTGCTGATCTCCTATCAGATCAAAGGAGATCAGTGCCTTTTGCCATGGAGATGCTCAGATCCAAGATTTCCTCCGGCTTTGATCTCCGTTGATCTCCATCCGGTGCCTCTCCCATCCACTTTGTGATGAAAGGCTCATTATTGTTCTTTTTCACAACCTTGGTGATGACGTCATCATTAGATTCAGGTATGCTGAAGCAGGCAGAGAACTAAAACATGCAGGACACCAGCACTCTCTGACCCAGTTTGGACACCCTGTCGTAGACCATCAAGAGACAGCTTAGTTTTATCCTACTGATGACGTGTTGCTGCAATAGTCATCTTGCTCAGTTTCAAGTTTCTTCATACAAACAGCCTGAACAGGGATTTGAACCCTGGACCCTCAGATTAAAAGTCTGATGCTCTACCATCTGAGCTGCCCAGGCCTGCCAACACAGTGTTGTGTCTCCATATGATTCCCACTTATGAGTGAGATGAAGCAGACACTGATCCTGACCACCAAGGTGCAGAAGTGGAGACTCTTCTTGCTCGCTGTTTTGAAACTCAACAAATGTTTCGTCCGTTGTTCCTTCCTGAAGATGCTGAAAAGCTCCGCTCTGGATTTGAAAACAATCAGGAAACATCTGAGCAGACTGCTGGCTGTATTGCATGATATTTTCTCACTGCCTGATTGGCTGCAGGTGAGAAGTTTTGCTTCAGGAAAACCAGTTTTCTCTCCATTTGAAGCTGGAATGAAGAACTGCTTGGTTTTACTGCAAACCTGAACAGGGATTTTAAAAAACCCCGACAACAAAATGAAAGAGAATCATCACAGCCAGATTCTGGTTTGAGTTTTCTATCTCATTGAACTTATTTCTCAGAGCAGCTGGATGGAATATTGCAGAAAGTATTTAACCTTCTGGAAATGGAGGTCATCTTCAAACAGTACTGTCTGGGCCAAATCTAAAAACGTCCAAACTATTCAGCAGGAAACATCAGGGGACAGTCTTCTGTAGTAATACGACTTTAGCTGGGTAGTTGCTGTGAAGTATTCTGGAATGACAGGAGTAAAATCCAACCTGTCACTGGATGGTTTGTGTTCTGGTAATGGATGGTTTGTGTTCTGGTAATGGATGGTTTGTGTTCGGGTAATGGATGGTTTGTGTTCTGGTAATGGATGGTTTGTGTTCGGGTAATGGATGGTTTGTGTTCTGGTAATGGATGGTTTGTGTTCTGGTAATGGATGGTTTGTGTTCTGGTAATGGACCATCAAAGCATTAGTTCCATTGTTCCGCTGAAGAAATGGAACTACTGACCATCAGGGACAAAAACAAACCCTGAGCTAAACAAAATTTTAACACAATGGAGTTTTATACTTTAAGGGTGATTGTGGCTCAGTGGTAGAGTCGGTCGTCCAATAACTGGATGGTTGGCAGTTTGAATCCCACTCTATCAAAAAGGCATTGTCATTGTGTCCTTGGGCAAGGCACTTTACCCACATTGCCTCGTATGAATGTTGGTGGTGGTCGGAGGGGTTGTTGGTGCAAAATGGCAGCTACGCCTCTGTCAGCAGCCCCAGAGCAGCTGTGGCTACAATGTAGCTTAGCGTCACTGGTGGGACTGGTATGAATAAATAATGGTCTCTGGATGTGCTTTGAGTCAGCGTGAAGAAAGTACTATATAAATCCAATTATTACAGTTTTCATGCATCCCACAGGCACTAATGGGTACTAATGGGTACTAATGGGTACTAATGGGTACTAACCAGGCACAGTTGGTGGTAGTAATGATTGTGTGAAATGACTGATTAGTTATGCTTTACATCCACAAGACAAGAGGATTGTTAGAATGTGTTTGAGAATTCACACTTAATATAGACATAGAGCATTTAGACATAGAGCACATAGACATCGAGCATATAGACATTGAGCATGTAGACATAGAATATATAGACATAGAGCAAGTAGACATAGAGCATGTAGACATAGAGCATATAGACATAGAGCATGTAGAAATGGAGCATATAAACATAGTGCATGTAGACATAGAGCATGTGGACATAGCGCATGTAGACATAGAGCATATAGACATCGAGCATATAGACATAGAGCAAGTAGGCATAGAGCATGTAGCCATAGGGCATAAAGACATAGAGTATATAAACATATAACATGTAGACATAGAGCATGTAGACATAGAGTATATAGACATAGAGCATATAGACATAGAGAATGTTGACATAGAGCATATAGACATAGAATATGTAGACATAGAGCATGTAGACATATAGTATGTAGACATAGAGTATGGAGACATAGAGCATATAGACATAGAGCATAAAGACATAGAGTATAAAAACATAGAGCACGTAGACATAGAGCATGTAGTCATAGAGCATATTGACATATAGTATGTAGACATAGAGCATGTACAGATAGAGCATATAGACATAGAGTATGTAGACATAGAGCATGTAGCCATAGAGCATGTAGACATAGAGCATGTAGACATAGATTATATAGACATAGAGTATGTAGACATATAGTATGTAGACATAGAGCATGTAGACATAGAGAATGTTGACATAGAGCATATAGACATAGAACATGTAGACATAGAATATATAGACATAGAACATGTAGACATAGAGCATATAGACACCGAAAATATAGACATAGAATATTTTGACATAGAGCATGTAGACATATAGCATTAAGACATAGAGCATATAGACATAGAGTATATAGACATAGAGGATATAGACATAGAGCATATAGACATAGAGCATGTAGACATACAGTATATAGACATAGAGCATGTAGACATAGAGCATGTAGACATAGAGCATATAGACATCGAGAATAAATACTTATAGTATATAGACATAGGGCATATAGACATAGAGCATGTAGACAAAGAGTATATAGTCATAGAGCATATATAGACATAGAGCATATAGACATAGAGTACGTAGACATAGAACATGTAGAGATAGAGCATATAGACATCGAGCATATAGACATAGAGCAAGTAGACATAGAGCATATAGACATATAGCATGTAGATTTAGAGCAAGTAGACATAGAGCATTTAGACATAGAGCATATAGACATAGAGCAGGTAGACATAGAGCATATAGACATCGAGCATAAAGACATAGAGCAAGTAGACATAGAGCAAGTAGACATATAGCATATAGACATAGAGTATATAGACATAGTGCATGTAGACATAGAGTATGTTGGAATAATTCTACGTAAAGTTATCACGAATGGATGGATGATGGAAGGATGGATTGGTAGATGGATGGATGAATGGATGAATGACAGATGGATGACAGATTGATGGATGGATGGATGATGGATGGATGGATGGAAGGAATGTTGATGAATGGAAAGATGGAGGGTGGGATGAATGGATGAATGGATGAATGACCGATAGATGATGGATGGATGGATGGATGGAATGAAGGATGATGGATGGATTGATGGATCGAAGGATGGATTGGTAGATGAAGGATTCATGATGGATGAATGGATGGATGATGGATGGAAGGAAGGAAGGAAGGAAGGATGGACTGGTAGATGGATGACGAATGGATGGATGATGGAAAGATGGATGGACGGAAGTATTGGTAGATAGATGGATGATGGATGAATGACGGATGGATGACAGATTGATGGATGGATGGATGATGGATGGATGGAAGGAAGGTTGATGAATGGATGGATGGATGGAGGGATGGATGGATGGTTGGATGAATGATGGATTGCTGGATGGATGGATGGATGGATGGATGGATGGATGGATGGAAGGAAGGATGATGGATGGATTGTTTGATCGATTGATGGATCGAATGATGGATTGGTAGATGATGGATGCATGATGGATGAATGGATGGATGATGGGTGGAAGGAAGGATGATGGATGGATTGATAGACGGAAGGATGGAGTGGTAGATGAATGGATGGATGGGTGAGGAAGGATGGATTGGTAAATGGATGATTGATGGATGAGGAAGGATGGATTGGTAGATGGATGGATGGATGGCAAATGGATGGAAGGATGGACGTAAGGATGGACGGAAGGATGGATTGGTAGATGGATGGATGGATGGATGAATGACGGATGGATGACATATTGATAAATGGATGGATGGATGGATTGGTAGATGGATGGATGGAGGAATGACGGATGGATGACAGATTGATAAATGGATGGATGGATGGATGATGGATGGATAGATGAAGGAAGGTATATGAATTGATGGATGGATCGAGGGATGGGTGGATGAATGAGGGATAGATGACAGATGGATGGATGAATGGATGGATGATGGATGGATGGAACAATGGATTGATGGATGGAAGGAAGGATGGATGGATGACAGATGGATGGATGGATGGAAGGATGGATTGGTATATGGATTGATGGATGGATGAGGGATGGATGGACGGATGGAAGGATGATTGGTAGATGGATTGATGGATCAGGAAGGATGGATTGGTGGATGGATGACGAATGGATGGATGGAAGGAAGGATGATGGTTGGATGGATGGATGGATGGATGATTGTTGGATGGAGGGATGGATGGATGGATGGATGGATGGATGGGTGGATGGATGAAACGATACACCACGGCCAGTAGGAATGTCGTTAAGATCAAACCAAAACTCACTTGTTCATCTCATCAAGATCTAAAAATCACGTGTTGACACTCCTCATCTAAATCCTACAGGAAATCTGCAATTTGCTTTTGTGGCCACGCCTTAAACTTTAATATTCGCCATCAAACAGGAAGTCTACTTTAACTAGAGGTTTGCATTTCCAGAAGAAAATTCAAGTGTGAATGCTGAAGGGGCTGAATAAAGCTGCTTTCTCCTTTGAATAAATCTCCTTTGATCCATGGCTCCATGGCATCTCCAGTGCTGAGATCACAGCAGATCAAAGCAGATTGAAAGGAGATCAGCTTCTGTTGCAGATCAAACCCACTGAGCTAGTGACATTTATAGACGTCCAAGACCGTCCATCAATCCAGGCCGTAATTCTGGACGTCTATTTGACAGCCAAAACTAGTTGACAAATGACACATAAAATTGATGGACATCTAAGACATCTAGAGTCAGTTGAAAGAGACAGGTCACAAGCTGTCTGTTAAGTCAAACAACCTGTATAATTATTGATTTGTCATTATTATATAGTTTGTGGTCTCATCAAACCTGTTTTAAAAAGTAATTTTAATTTGTTAGGTTTATCCTATCAAATACAATTACATAAATCACATTTTGTATTACCAGTATTATGTAAATTAAAATCTGAGTATTGTTACATTATATAGTTTGTATTTTTGAAAGATTCAGTTTGTTTTGAAAATCAAAGTCATTATTTAAATAGAACGATATTTGTGATCAAATGTACGAGTGAAGTTTTAAGAGCTGTATTCGACATCAACTTCCTTCCGTTTGAGCTTTCAAAGTAAAGCTCAAGCTTTGATCTCTCCCAGTCACTTCATAAATGTAATGTTGTCAGGGACTGCTGGTATTTGAACCCAGGATCTCCTGATTACTAGACAGGTACTTTGACCAGCTAAGCCACAGCGCCTCCTTCAGCACACTTTTAGTGCTGCATTACCTGTCGGAGGTCTTGTATTCTCCACTTTTGCTTGTATCATATAAAATTTGATGTTACTTTTAAATTTTTATTAAAACCAAAGACACAAATTCAACAACACTCAAGCCACAAGTCATCAAAACAGGGGCAGTTTTCCAATACCTATACTGTCCATACTTGTGTTTTCGTGTACCTGTGTGTCCTCGCTCTGCCGACTTTATCGAGGATGCATCGACACGGATCTGTGTAGGCTTGGGAAGCCAATTTACCCATAATGCATTTGGCAAGAGATGCTGGAGGAGGAAACACACAACGGTGAGTGAAAAATCTGAAATCTTTGCGTCATTGTTTAACAGAGTGTAGTTTTAAGTGTTTTAGGCCAGAATATAGTTGTTTAAAATGTTGTTATGAGGTTGTGTTATGGAAATCTTGTTTAGTCTGATAAAGAATGGTGTGTAATGTTCAGTCTGTGTTCAGGGATGACCTGTGTCGACACTGTTCAAACCTCTGAGCTGCTTTTGGTGTCCTTCAATGCAGACTCAAAACAATTTCAGCCTTTAAGAAGGAACTGTCTGTCTTCAGAGTGAGACAAACTCAAGGACAATCATGCAGAGGTTGGACTGGGACTTTGTCTCTTCTTGCAAGAATAATGTGATAAAATGGTCTTAAACTTTCTCAAACGGCTCTCAGTCTGATTCCTGTGTTTTCTGTCTCCATGAGGTTTTCTTACCAGGAAAAGTCTCCTGACAACTTGGTCCTTGGAGCCGGATTCCAACATCCCTCTCGTCTCCAGGATCGGAGCTGAAACGTGCAGCTCAGGCTTTTCCTACAAAATGTCCTCCAGCTGAATTGTTGTAGGACAGATCCACTGGAGGTGAGAGGGGGACGGAATCCCAACAAAAGTAAACAAACAGAGACAGATCCAGGATCAACTGAGACTGAGTGAGTTCTCTTTTGTATGAAAGATCCTCTTGTATGGGTGGGACGGTGTGGACATCCGTCCATAGGGTGAGTAAGGCTGCACAGTGAGGTCAAAGTGAAGACCAGCTTATTCCAGACAAATGATATCAGGTCAAACTGGTCCTTACTCAGTGTTGGTATTTAAGGTTACCCTGTTTCAGGGAGGTCAAAGTCAATATAATATTCTGGACAAACAATATCGGGTCTACTTTCCTTCATGCTGAATAGGCATTTTTCTGCTACTAAAGTTGGGTGGTAGATATCCAGCGGTGTCTCAGTGTAAAGTGACGAGGACGTGACGACGACCTGCCCTGACGCGAGGTGAAATGCACTCGATTGTGCCAAGGTCAGACCATGAACACACACATACAGAGTTAGAGAAAGAAGGGATGCAACTACACACACGGTGGTGAGAACATTCCAGTGGGAACACATCAACATGAGTTTAAACTAGAGATTTGGTGGATCTAATACGATTTTTGATATATGCAATGAAATTCATGACCTGTTGCAAATGTCCAGAAAAAAGAAAAAAAAAGAAAGAAAAGAAAATTGGTATAAAATGAACAATAGATAACGTGGTGGCTAAACTAAACTAAACTAAACTAAACATTAGATGTAGCTTGGAAACAGCCATCTTAAAAAAAACAACAACCCTCAAATTAAGAAACTAATAAGATGATTCTCAAAAAAAATACATTTGTGGATAATAGATTACCTCTGCTGAAACAAAGTAATGATGATCAGACATAATCTATGTAGAACTTAAACGAAGCAAAAGCACTTTAACTTAGAACTAGTTTATGATCTGTTGCTTTAATGAGCCATGGAGGATCTCATGTCTCAACAGGAGGGAAGGTATCTATATCAATCAAGTACTCACAACATATGGATTCTTACATTATTGTAAAATAAGTTGTTCACAATGACCAATATGTGCTAAACACAACTCGCAGGGTGCCATGAGACCAAAATGAGCTACATTTCCAGAACCACAATATCCATTTCAACAAGTATGCATGTACTGTATTGAACTATCCAAATGTGAAGGTAAAAATACTGTTTAGTGATAATACTCTTTCTCTAAAGGGGTTGGAGTGTTTCCAACAAGCACACCAGATGCATCAACAGTGGCTAAAGCCTTGGTGAAAGGAATAATACTCCGGTTTGGCATACCAGAAAAACTTTACAGTGATAAAGGTACTCATTTTGTGAAGGAAGTAATAAAACAAATAAGAAAACATTTTGACATCCAGTTAAAAAACCATTGCGCTGACCATCCACAATCAGCAGGGTTAGTGGAAAGACATAATGGTATTCTTAGAAATAAACTTAAGAAAACAATGGAAGAAACAAACATGAACTGGGTACAATGGTCACCATTAGTAAAGTTACACATGAGAGTAACACCCACAGGGAAAGGTTTAACTCCATTTGAATTAATATATGGACGGCAATATATTATTCCACAACTTAGAGCTTTTTCTAAACCTCATGAAGAAGTTCTTCAGACCTTGACTGACTACATGGCACCAATGTTAGTGAAACAGGAGATATAATTTACAAACTCTGTTCCAGGTTCACCTGTTGTGACCCAAGACTAACCTGTGAAACCAGGAGCTTGGGTGCTAATAAGTGAGAGTCATATGGAGACACAACACTGTGTAGGCAGACCTGCGTAGCTCAGATGGTAGAGCATCAGACTTTTAATCTGAGGGTCCAGGCTTCAAGTCCCTGTTCAGGCTCTTTATGGAAAGAAACCTGAAACTGAACAGAATAACTATTGCAGCAGGATAAAACTAACCTGTCTCTTGATGGTCTACGACAGGGTGTCCAAACTGGGTCAGAGAGTGCTGGTGTCCTGCATGTTTTAGTTCTCCGCCTGCTTCAGCATACCTGAATCTAATGATGACATCATCACCAAGGTTGTGAAAAAGAACAATAACGAGCCTTTCAGTACAAAGTGGATGGGAGAGGCACCGGATGGAGATCAACGGAGATCAAAGCCGGAGGAAATCTTTGATCTGAGCATCTCCATGGCAAAAGGCACTGATCTCCTTTGATCTGATAAGAGATCAGCACTGGAGCCATGGAGACGCTCAGATCAAAGGAAAGCAGCTTTATTCAATCTTCAGCATTCACACTTGCATTTTCTTCTGGAAATACAAACATCTAGTTATTATTTTTATCATAACAAGTCTCTGATATATAGAGGAGTCAGACCATTCAAGGCTTTAAAAACAAACAGTAGCATTTTAAAATCTCTTCTAAAACTGACAGGCAGCCAGTGAAAGGAAGAAGGGATTGGTGAAATGTGGTCCCTCCTCCTGGTGCCTGTTAAAAAGCTGGTAGCAGCATTCTGCTCCAGCTGCAGTCTTTGAACATTGAGCCTACTGATGCCAGAATAAAGGGAGTTACAGTAATCCAGCCTGGACCAGATGAAGGCATGTATTACTTTCTCCAGGTCTGCTGGGCAGAGGAATGACCTGATCTTGACGAGTCATCTATGCTGAGCAAAGCAGGATTGGACTACCTTGGTCACCTGACAGTCAAAGGACAGGTCGGAGTCGAACACCACACCTAAAGTGTGGGCCTCTTTTCAAACATTGCTCAATGAGCTACCAAGACTAGAGCAAAGGTTGTTAAAACCACCAGAACTGGGTCCATTGGGGGCGATCAAAATGATTTCAGGTTTTAAACCGTTCAGCTGTAAAATGTTTTTGGACTTTGGTTCTTTACTTTTGTGAGGCAGGACAGGATAGAGGCAGAGTCCGTAGAGCAAGGCTTTATAGGGAAGTTCAGTTGTGTGTCGTCTTCATAAAAATGAAAGTTAACATTAAGGCCACCCAAAACAGAGCCTTGAGGGACACCACAACAAAGAGCAGCACAAGAGGAAGAGGTCTCTCCAAGCTGAACAAAAAATTATCTGTCTGATAAATACCAGGAAAACTAGTTAAGAGCAACACCAGTGATGTCAACAAAAAATCAATCAATCAATGACAAAAGTCACTCTTTCATTACAGAGCTGAAGATGTGAGCACAATGGAGTTTGGATTCTCAGACTGTTCAATGTCCAAAAGTTTCTTTCTAATAAGTTCCTCATGTAATAAAATTAATCAGTCTTTCATTACAGATCTGAGACAACTGAACTCCTCAGATTTACTTGTTCTCAACTTGTCCTCATGACGAGACTCTCTGAAGAGGAGAACCTGTCTTCAGGGGACTCTTGACCTTGGACTTCAGGGTCTCTACATCAGAGGTTTTACTTTATAAAATAATCCACAAGAAGAGTCTTTCTTTAACCTTCTCAAAGTCTTGAGCAACATTGTTGGAACATGTGAACCTGCGCAGGGAGACCCTAATGGATTTCTAGTCCAACACCTTAACCTCTCGGCTACAACAACATTCTTTCGGAAAGTTTTGCATCAGGATTAACCCACTTTATTGTCTTTTGCGGAGACCAAGATCTTTGGTCCTCCTTGTGGCCTACAGGTACTGACGGTTGGTTAAGGCTTTATTGAAGGTTTGAATTTGGTCGTGTTTTCTCTAATTTGTTGTGTTTCTGCATTTTAGTCAGCAGAGTCCTGTGCAGTTTCCTAAATGACTCTACCCTGCTTCCATTACGACCACGAGTAGAGCAGTCTATGACAAACCCGGGATTTAACCAGAGACCTTTAAATCTTCAGTCTAACGCTCTCCCAGCTGAGCTATTTCGGCCTATATGAGGTGAGTTTTCATGAAGATATGGAAATTTAACATCAGAACCCCTGTACTAACTACTGAATCAGGACAGGATCAGCTTGGTTTCCATTGTGCTAATTCATACTTCCTCAACTACCTGTGAAGACTCTCCATCCACTTGGTTGACGTAGTCCTGAGGAGTACTTTCCTTCCATTGTAACGCCTCAAAAGTCTTGAATGAACATCGGCTCAGAGTCATTCTGGTAAATGAATCCAGGATCCGCTCTACCAACTGAGCCATCGAAGGGTGTAAACTGTGTTTCCTCGCAGGGGAGAAAAAATTCCAGTGGAAAAGAAACACATCAATAGTTTACATTGTGCTGACTCATGTTTCTGAAAAGCCTCTGGATTTCTACGGTGGATCCTCAGATTAAAAGTGCATCATTGATAAATGTCATCACTTCAGAGATCAAACAGATATAGAACTGTGACAGTAGAATTCCAGTAGAAAGCAATCGGACACTGATACGTCACTAGAACAACAAAAACAACTTCATGGCAATATGAGAGTAAAAGACGATGAAGAGAATCCATGCATATGATGCTGAGCAGAGCACACAGATCCACTTCCTCCCAGTCATTGAAGGTGACCTCATGACCTCATCACCATCTTTACCACTCTCAGAGAGTGCAGACGGCTCTCTGCTGAGTCGCTATAGTGACCTTTGATCTTCCATTTGGCTGAAGGCTGTGGACATCATAGAGCAGGTCAATCTACCTGTCATTACCAGGTTGGGTGGATTTCACCTGCTGAAGTCTGATCTTGGATCAATGGGTAACATCAAGAAGATTCTGGACTACTAGAGGTGATCCAGTTGATCTATCCTGGACTTACGACAGCCAACAACATCATGGATGGAGGATGTATAGACAAGTCAATCCATGTTCACCTCCTGATGGATGTGGTCGTCTATCAGCACATCATGAAACTGGCCTTCACTGAGGAGGAGTTGGTGACATGAGGACCTTCATGGAGAAGGTGGCTGATGAGAAGATGAGAGCCAGACACACAGACCCAGTAGTGGCAGGGAGCCGAGGTTTGAAGAAATCTTCAAATGACTGGCCAACGGAGGAAGAACACCTGCACTCTGGGTGCAGCGCCACCACATGGTAGATGTGATCAATGTCTTCATCAGAACTGAGCGACTTGCAGACCACAACAGACATCTGTCATGCTCCACATCTTTGCTGCTGCAGGCCATCATCAATACACCAAGGGCTCACGACAGAACTGTCAACTCATGAAGGAACTCCAAACTTTGCCAGCTTACAAGGAACCTTAAACCTTCCACTGCCCAGGGGAACCAGGTTGTTCTTTCCTCCAGCCATGAGTGGTTCACCACTTGGTGTGACATCTGCAATCTGGAAACTCTAACAATCAACTCACCATCATGAACAAGCCTTGATTAGACCCTCATAAGCAGTGTTGCCACCTTGAAAAAGTAATATTACTGATTACTAGTTACTCCTTTAAAAGTAACTTAGTTACTTTACTGATTACTTGCTTTTAAAAGTAACTAAGTTAGATTACAAATAACTTATTTTGTTATTTCCAACAGCTGTCTACAATACCACCACCGTCTGAACAGGCGATAATGATTTAGTTGTCAGGTTAGTGAAATATCTCCTAAAATGTTCTGACTCCAACCATGAAATCCTCACTAACAGACAACACTTCCATAAATCCTCCCCTCCAGCAAGCAGCCACACACCACAATCCAGAGTGTCCTGGTGAGAGAGGGACAGTGTCCTGGTGAGAGAGGGACAGATGCTGCTCAGGGCTTTGCCTCCTTGTCTGACATGAACTGATTTAGTTCAATAAAATCCACCTAAACAGGGGATGTAGCTCAGTGGTAGAGCGCATGCTTAGCATCCTGGGTTCAATCCCCAGCATCTCCAAGCTTTATGTCTCACATCAACAGCAGCAAGTCGATTAATAGTGAGTTAGTGTCTCTTGATTGTGAGGAGACAAGAGACAAACAGGCTCTGACACGTCTCATTCACAAACATGAGACACTTTTTTGTCCCATTCTACAAACTTCTTCTAGTCTTCTTCACCATCGCTCTATATTCTTTATCATCTTTGACAGGTGAAGCCACTCAAAGTAGTAGTAGTTTCAAACCTTTATTCAAAGACTCAGTCTCCTGATCATTGAATGTCCACATAGAGAAACCAACTCTTGGACAAATGAGCCACACCCTTCCAAGAAAAGCAGCTCCAGCAACCAGACACACAATCAAAGCTTTGATAGTGAATGGTGAAGACAAGCTCCTCAGGAGTTTTCCTCCTTGTCTTTCAGGAACTGATTCAGTTGATAACAATCTAAGAACTTCAATTTAACAAAATTCATTTTTATACTTTGATTTGACAAGATTTCTTTCTTCACTTCGAACCTTTTGAACAAAGTCCTATTTTCATTGTGATGTTCACTTTAATGGACTTGATTTTGACAGAAATCTCTTTTTAAAATCAAAATGAAGATGTAACTAGGTAGACCAGGTAGCTACAACACTGAGCAGGGAGCGTCTCCATGGCAACAGACACTGATCTCCTTTGATATCCTTAGATCTCCTTTGATCTTCATGAGGTGCCTCTCTCATCTGCTGAATTGAATCCACAGGTGGTAATGAGACATTGATGGACTGTGCCGCTCTCTGATTATGTAACTAAACACACCTGAGAGCTAATTATTTCAGCATTTTCATCATTTTTATGTTCTGAGGAGTCCATTTTTTTACAGTTTGGGATTGTCTTACAGTTTGAGAGAGAGTATTGAGAAGAAGACAAACTGTCTGAGGTATCTTTCCATAAATGATTGTGAAGTGTTGTCATTTCCAGTGTTGGACAGTGTATTCATTGTACTCCATGTACACCCACCAACGACCCCTTGTATACTAGAAATGACAACTCCAGGTACATTTGTGTGGTTTTAAGAGTGTTGATAGTCTTCCTGTGGAAAACAAGTCAAATCAGGCTGCCTGCACTTCACACAGTCTGTTCTCTTCATGCTGACTTTGTCCTCTTCTAAATGGGACTAAACTGCTCTGTTGTCCGTCTCCTGTTTCAGTCTGATGTCTTCACCATCAGGAGGAAGAGTGTGTGTCCTCAGAAGCCTGGTTGTCTCCTTTAATGAAGATCAATACACTCTCCTTCAGGAGGACCTGCTAAGTTGATCACTGGATATTGTCCATGTAGCAGTGTTACCTGCTTCTTCTTCAAATGGAACTTTTATTCTGAAGAGTCTCCATAAGAATGAAAAATACATTAATGTCATTTTTAGTCTGAAGATACATGACACCCCAAAATATTTGAACTTTTTAATACTTGTGTTCTTTGAAAGAGAAATAAATGTTGACATTTATTTTAATGCATACATTATTTGCTACTTACAATGTAAAAAAAATAAGTAAAGTTTCTAGGTACTTTGAATCAAGTTTAAATATAGCATGTTGGCCTGTTAGGTTTAAGAAAATAGAACATTTTCAAGACTTTGTGATTTGCAGCTTGATCTTGATAACTCAATAGTTCATCTGTTCATCCTGACATTTCCAGCAGAACAAGAGTGTTGACTTGAGTTTGTACTGTAGGCAGATATACTGTGTGAGAATTAGGCCCTGAATATCCCAAAAGTCGTTTTTTTTTTTTTTTTTAAATGTGTAAAGCTGTGTACTCACATTATTACAGGTGTTAGAGAAATCCTCTCTATTATCATTAATTCATGTGTTTGTAGACATTGTTGTGCTGCATAAATCCTATCTGCTGGTGGAGAAACACTGGGTGTAAGAACCATGTGTGTGTGTTCTTAGATAAACCGCTTAATCTGCTGGAACTGTCTGTGCAGACTGACGCCCGTGGTTACAAACATCTATCAAGTTACTTTCTAATGTTATTTTGTAAAGATGTTTTTATATCTGACATCAATTCTAGTTCTATTGTGTATTTGATGTGAGTCTGTGCATCATCATTGAATAATGTAAAACCAAGTCACTCAGTACTTCCTCACTACGTCTCACTCACTCTTCAGGCATGTGGGGCAGCAAAGGATCTCCACTCTGGTCTGTTCTGGTCCAGCTTCTGGAAGGTTCCCCAGGTGTGGCTGAGGGTTTCATTTAGTCTTCCACAGTCCAGCGCCAGGGGTTCTTGGACACTTGGACAACTTGTTCAACAACCTTGTGATTGGCATGTTAGCTCAGCTAGTCAGAGTGTGGCACTACTAACACCAAGGTCATGGGATCAATTCCCAGGCTGCCCATAGAACTGACTGCTAACAAGTAACTCTGTGTATGACCAGTCCACCTTCTGACATCATTGAACACACCTGACACTTTATCAAGGAAGTGAGTTTGTCAGTGTTTGGTTGAAAATTTGGAGTCATAGGACCACGTGGCCAAATGGATAAGGTGTCTGACTTTGGATCAGAAGGTTGAGGGTTCAAGTCCCTTCGTGGTTACAAACATCGGTCACGTAGTTTGTGAAGTCATTAGAGATTCACCGCATTTACTAGACTTCATCTGAAAAAGCAGCTTCTGCTAACATCACAGATAAAATTACTCAACAGTCATTGTGTCAAAAACTTCCATCTTTTGATCGCATTTCAAAATTACATGTACTGACTTTCAGTGGACGCTCCGTCCTTGTTGTCCTTTTTCATCCTCTGCTTGTCTGCTGTTCCTCCTTTTACTTCCTCGCCTGCTGCTGCTGTTGCTCACTGGTTGTTATCAGAGTGAAAATAGGAGTGTGTTTCAAATTAAAATGACCATCAAGATGAAAATAGGAGTTATTTTCAAATTAAAGTTATGTCCAAATCATCATCCTCCACTATGAGCAATTAAAAAGCAAATAAAGCTCCAGACGGATCAGAACTCCTGGAGTGAAACATAAAGTACTTCAGGAAAGGAGGAGAACGCCGCCACTAGAAGTAGAGATATTTTCAGGATTGTTACGTTACGTTATGGAACGAACACTGAAGTTAACCCAGAAGTGGAGTATGGACATGATTGTGTGTTCATCTGTGGTCTGGTGGTGAGTGTGTGTGTGTTGCCTTCAGGGGCAATGGGAAATAAAACCACTCCATGTAAGAAACACTAAACAATAAAACACTTCTGGTTAAGATCACAGCAACTTAAAACACAATAAGTAAACCAAATATGCAGCAAAATCATATAAATGTGATTAAAAAGCTGTCAACAATGAAGCTGTCCCATGAAGACAAAGTCTTGACTAGTTTCCTGCTGCTGGTTGATCCAGGATGCAGAAGATTTGGATGAATGACTGATGGTTTCTTTGTATGTTTCACATCTTGTTTTGCTCTTGGATAGAAAACATTTACAATCACATTCAACACAAATATTGGAAGAAAGAAAGTAGATGTTTTCACCAACGTGGGCCGGGGAGCTCAGCTGGTCAGAGTGTGGGGCTAATAACACCAAGGTCATGGGTTCAATCCCCATACTGGCCAAATGAAGCTTCATGAACCACTTTATTTTCTGAAGACACTAGAGGGCAGCATCTGAAATAGGTTTAGGTGCTGCTATAATTTGTGTGGGGGTGACGTCTACCATCAAGACTAAAAGCGCTGAATACAGAGTACTTCACTTTTACATTCTGTCTGGTTTTCACATTTAATATCATTTTACTTTCTCTCAGTGCGGCCCTGCAGGACACGGCACTCTGGGA